>NW_010547413.1:0-4243 GCF_000687285.1 Phaethon lepturus
GGGCCGGGCTGACGCCGTCTCGCCGCGCAGGTGCGTGTGGAGTTCATGGACGACACGAGCCGCTCCATCATCCGCAACGTGAAGGGGCCGGTGCGCGAGGGCGACGTCCTCACCCTGCTGGAGTCGGAGCGCGAGGCCCGGCGGCTGCGGGGAGGCCGGGGCCCCCCCCGCGCTTGTGGAGCTTGCGGAGCCACGGCGCCGTCGTCTAAACCGGTGTGGCCTCCGGTGTTTTCTTTCAGGTGATGAGGCCTTACGGAGTTCCCTTGGAGCGGCCACCTGGTAGCTGCTGGGCCGGACACGGGTCACGGATGGAGAGGAGCGTGGCACTTGTGTTACTACAATAAAGGGTTTTGCCAGTAGTCCCTTGCCTAGGTCTCGCTTACTGAATACATGAGTGCTCTGGTTCTTCTGGGTACTTACGCACCTGCCTTTTGTTGCTGGGCTCAGCAGAGGGACAAAAGCACACCCTGCCTATTACTGAGGCTGTGTAATGCTTTCATTGTAATACTAGTGTCCTCTTGCATTTTTGTTAACATGTTGCAACAAAAATAATCATGTTTTGATTCCAGCAACCTTAATCCTTACCTTTCCAGTAAGTGTTTTTCTATATGTAACTGGTAAAACGGCACTGCTAAACCTACTGGACTTCTGTAGAATTTTACAAGTTGAAATTCAAGCTTTGTACTATCTTGCAAAGCAACAGCCTGCTGCTTCTGTCTTTCTGTCCTCAGTAAGCTGTTCTGTAAATGCTGCTATAAATACACCTATCTGCTGTCTTTACTGGCAGTCACCCAGAGAGAATGACTGCTTGTATCCCCTTAGAGGAGTTAGTAAATCAATCTCACTTACCATTTTCCTTAGCTTTCCCTTCCACCACACGATCAGCTAGAAGATTTATTGTTTTAGGCCATTATATAAAGTAAAAGTAAAGCTGAACAGATTAAGAATGAGTCTGAAAACTGTCACGGTTCAAGGGCTGGTTTTAAGTACTAGTATTTTCCATCTGGTAATAGAGTGATACTGGTTTGTGGTGTGTTTGAACCAAGTCGGGTCTGCAGCTCCTGATGACTCCTTGTGGTCTCTGGTGGGAGTGTTCTTCAGCCTTCAATGTCCTGCACTCAATTAAGGCATTTTCATGGCAGGTGGGATTGAGGGTTTGAGTATCCTAAAGCTGAGGAGAGCACTTCTGGAATAGGTGTTCAAATCGCTGAATTTAGGCAGATAGTGAGGATTTCTGTTAGGGCTGGGGTGTGTGTGTTTTTTTTCCCTCCTGTGGATGTTACTTGTCAGCCCATGGGCAGCCTGAGGTGAATTTTGTGCTCTAGAGAAAGCCCTTGTCAGTATGTGCTCATGCTGTTGCTTGAGCTAGTTCTTCATTCTTCCTTGGTGGTGGTTCAGTTTCAGAGTATCGGGTGAGTCTGCACTCCCCTGATTTGTGTGATGCAGCAGAGCTCTTAGGAAGTAGCTTTGAGTGCAAGAAGTCCACCTTGGAGTTTACTCTCTGGCTGCTGTTTGTTCCCTGCACAGCTTTAGCAATGACCGAAGAGCATTTGGTCTGGCAGCTGCCAGCCCTGACTGTGCTAAATGACCAAGGCAGGAGGCATCAGCTGTGAATTGGTGGCCAGACAGAGGTAAACTTGTAGCGGGGGTGGCTCAGAGCAGCTGCAGCCCTTCCCGAATATCCCTGTGGGGTCAGCACAGCCCTTGGCCATGTGAGGAGGGAGGTGACTTTGCATTCCCACTCGAGTCTGATGATTATCCTTTAATCATGCAGCTTGGTGTCGGAGCACCAGGCTGAACCAGGGGTAGCAAAGGGTCCTCCTTAGTCCTGTGAATGAAACAGTCCAGAAGATGCCACAGTACCCCAGGCCAGTTCCTGGCTGGGATGGTTCAGCTGGAAGAAAACGAGACTACTGGATGTAGCTACTTCATAAACTTGCAGGGAGTGAACTGAAACATGCGGGCAACTGCTTGGGGCCAGGCTGTCCCTTGGCTGAAGCTGTTCTGGGGGTTTTAGCTTGAGCCAGGCAAAGAGGCAGGAGACTGCTGATGGTCACTGTAATGTTTCAAAATAATTTTACTTTAAATTTTATTTATCTTAAAAATAAACATCAGTATTAAAATATCAGTAAACAAACCTGTGAAACCAAAGCAGTGATTACGGAATACATACAGAGCAGGGTACTAGAGAGTGGCTGTGAGCATCGTATGTTAACTTCAGTGCAAAGCTGAAACAGGCCCACTGTGAGGACAGCAGCATGTTGCCCAGAGTAAGTTTCTTGAGGAGCATTTCCCAGCTTACAGTTTGGCTCAGACCAGGCCTGTGTGGGGCAAGAGTGATGGTGGGGGAAGCTGGGCCAAGGAGCAGAAATGGGGGCTGCGACACGCGTTACCTTTGTGAAGGCTTCAGAGAGCGGAACTGAGTGCAAAAGCCTCTTTCATCTTCCTCCCGGTCCTTAGTCCTTACCTTGTCTGTTCCCACCCCGCCTGGCGCACGCGGACTTGCACAGATGCACACACATCCTCCGACATACGTGTCTACCTCCACGGGCCCTAGGCTCTCTGAGCTCTTCTTGCCGATGTCTTTCCTGGAGCTATCCTCAGCTGCTGACCTCCCTTTTGGGCAGGAAAGTGGGCAGAGAGGGACTTGGTTGTGGGCTCTCGTTGCCTTCACAGTCAGTGGCTGTGAGACTGTTTAAAATGGGAAGTGCTTAGGAGGTAATTGCTGTCTTTTCCTTGGGAGAAGGTCCCTGCTCCCTGTCTGGGGTATCTGCTGGGCAGTCTCAGTCCCTAACTGCATTCATGGTGGGGCCCCCTTCTGTCAGCTTGGTCACAGCCCCAAGGGCCTGGAAGTTTTGCTCACATTGAGTAAATTAAATCACCAAGTCATGCTGAACTCCATCCTTTGAATAAGCAATATAATTTTTTTGCTTTGTGTGTGTGTGCTAGAAAAAAATTCAGATTTCAGCCAGGAAAGGAAATGCCACAGAAGAAGGGCAAGTATTTCAGTCTGGAAGTGCTCCCAGCCTGTGTCTGAGGCAGCGCTAACCAGCTGGCTTGTGTCCCCTCCCCTTGTGGTGCAGAACCTCCCTGCTGAGCACTGCTTCCCCGCTGGCACCGCGCAGTGCAGCAGGGCCCAGAAGCCAACGCTTGCCTTCCTGCAGCCCTGCTCCCCGTCACCGGCTCCGCTGCCTTCCTGGAGCTGCTGAGAGCAGAAACCAGGTGCCATTTCTGCTGTCCCAGTGTGTTAGTGACTTGCAGAAGGCTCTGAGGTGGTGCAGCTCCAGCGGTGGGGAGCAGATGGGATGGGGCCAGCTTCTGCTTGCTGTGTTTCCCACCCCAAGGTCACTTGATGCTTGGCTCCTCTATCACTTGGTGGAGCGAGGTGGCCATGTGTGGGCCACTTCCAGCAGTGGAGACTGGCAAGTGAGGCCCAGGGATGGCTCCTGCTCTGGTGACAGGAGGATTAAAACATCTGCAGCCATAGAGAGCGATTCAGCACACAAAGGAGTGGCAGGAGAGGGGACATAAATTACAGCCTAGTGCTGCTGGTGGCTGGCTGGCACGCCTGGCCGCTGGCTGGATCCGAAGGTCACTCTAATTTGGGCTCCCAGGGCTCTTTGTGGCTGGCTGTGATGGCCCCTGCTGCAGAAAGAGCAGAGTCATGAATTGTCACCAGGCCGCTCCAGTGACTCCTGGTCAGGGCCAGCCAGGCTGGTTCCCTGCTACTGGGGATGGCACCTGTGATGCTCTGCTGTGTCACAGCCCTGTCCCCTCCCACGGGGCCACCTGCCCACCGTGCAGCTGAGCTGGTGGCACAGTGCCACCTCCGTGGCCCTTGTATGGGACAGGGCAGGTGGCAGGAGCTGGGGGGGCTGCGGTACTCACAGGCAGCTGTGCCTTCGTGCCGTTGAGGTGGGCGTAGAGGAGCACAGCGATGTTGCTGTGGCCAGCCTCCAGTGCAATGGCGACTGCATTGTTACCATCCTAAGAAGGGAGAGCAGCTGTGAAGAGGCATGGGGATGGGACGCAGGGCGAGCGCGTGTGCCCAGGCCCCGGTGGCAGAGGCTTACGCTGTCCACGATGGAGATGTCGCAGGTGGGCTGAGCCAGCAGCAGCTTCACCGTCTCCATGCGGCCGTGCTCACAGGCGCACATCAGTGCGGTTGAGCCCTCCTCGTCCTGCAGGTTCACGTCAGCTCCGCAGGCAAGCAGGGCTTCCACCATCTCCTGCCGGCCGTGGC
>NW_010547413.1:4317-4911 GCF_000687285.1 Phaethon lepturus
CGTGTGGGCCCGCGCTTCCTGCTGCCCTGGGGAGGGACCACTGCCGTCCCCCGTGCCCGCACGGACTCTGAGCACCTCCTTGGCTTGAGGTGAGGTGTGGGCAAGACCTGAGAGCCCTGATGCCAGGCAGAAGGACCTCCTAATGTGATGCCCTCCCCATGTACTGGCCCCTCCAGGTTTTGGAGCCACAGTTCCGCCCTTGGAGGAGCCAATTGTGGCCCTGGCTGCTGGTGGGGGGAGAGGGTCAGGATGTGGTGGTCCCCAGCCCACACCTACCTGGCTGGCCTTGGCGTTGACATTGCCCATGCTGAAAAGCCTCCTGACCACATTCATGTCATCTTCCTGCTCGACAGCTGCCAGCGCAGCCAGCATGAGAGCTGTGTAGCCAGCTTTGTTCTGGTGGTCCACATTACAGACCCCTGTGGGGATGGGCAGAGCGGGGGGGGGCTCAGGGTGCTGTGGGGCTGGTGGGAGGCACGGATTGAGCCACGTGCCAGACTCCTGTCCTGCCCAGGGCGCTGCGAGCTGTTCCACGGGCACAGACCTGCTGACGCATCCCCCCCATCAGATCTGGGCTCCCAAAGGGCTGGGGTG
>NW_010547414.1:0-18031 GCF_000687285.1 Phaethon lepturus
GCCATGTTCCTCAGCCCCGGGCCGCCGCCGGCAGGACCCGGTGGCCCCGCTGCCCGCCCCCTCCCCGCCTGACCTTTGCTTCGGGGCTCCCCTCTCCCTCCGGGAGGGTTCAAGAAAATCCCACATAAAACAGAAAATTCGTCTGGGTTAGTCACATTCTGTGAATTGTTACAAATTCATCCCTCACTTTCCCTGTTCTCTTTTTACCCGTTGTGACTGTACAAACAGTTATGTGGTTTTTTTTTCTACATTAAAACCTGGCTAATTGTGGTCTGAAAAGAGCAGCGCAGCTCATGGGAGATGAGGCGTTGGAAGGAGCCTCTGGGTGTAAGCAGCAGGGGTGGCGGCGTCTCTCTGTCCCCCCCACCCCGTGGGTCTCGGCGAGCCCTTCTTGGGGGCTCCAGGCACTCTTCACAGGCACTGCAGGCCTGGCGCCCAGGCACGAAGGGCGAATGCATTCCTTCCAGCTCCAGACTTCTCTTTGGCCCGCTCGGTGGAGTGTGGTTGAGTTACAAAGACTCTAAGTCTGCAAACAGAGAAGTAGTTTGACTGAAGTGTTAGTAGGATCAGGACCGAAGTGGCTGGGTGCAGTGCTTATCAGTTCTGCTGCACGCTCTTGGGATGCCACCAGCACAGGTGATACGGAGAAGAGCCTATACAGGTGGCTGCGAGCTAGGCTTCTGATGAAGTGAGAGCTGCGTAGAGTGGTAGGGAAATGCGTAAAGGATCAGCTGTACTTCAAGGGAACAGTCAAACGTGTCGCGTTTCATAGTGAGGCACTTGTGTGAGGAGCAGAATTGGACCTGCTGTTGTATTTATACGTCAAAAATTTGCTAAATATTTCAATCCTGTATGCTTTATATATTTCTATATATAAAAGGGGAGAGAATCTCCCAATTACAAAATAAGCCATTTAGCAATTACTGCAAAGCCGTGACCATTATCTTGTTTAAGAAGTCATGCATTTCCAACTACAGATAATCATCTTCGATCCATGGTATCTCATCCTGTGAAAAGTGAATAGCAAACAACCAATGTTTGTGATCGTTACAAAAACAAAATGAAAAACACCTAAAGAAATCTGGGAGCAGTGAAATAACTGAGGTGAAACCAGAAACAGATGCAACATTTTGTGTATTAGGAAATGCTTCAGAGAGAAATGCCCAAGTCATGAAAGAGAATGTCCAGTCTCTGCATAAATTCACAAAGGATTACTAAAATCTTTCTTCTTAGTCATCTAAATAGAATTTATTCATGTTCTGCCATATTAAGATATTAATCTAGTACACTGTAATGAGTTCATTCCTATTTTCACACATGGCAAGAAGTTTGGTATTAAGACTTTGCGACTGCAGACCAGACAGTGCAGTTCCTGTCCTCTCAATTCATGTTAATTTAATGTGATGCATCTTAACCAAAAGAAGTCTGGTGTTCAAGCCAGAGTTGCAACAATTTAATAAGAAAAAAAACCGAAGTAAAACTTTTAAGTTCAAGAAACATGAAAGCCCTACTGCAGAATAAAAAAAAAAATTGAAAACTATTTACTGGAAATCATAAAATAGGTTCATGAAAGAGGTGATAAGAAAACTTGAGGTTTGGGAGATTTGTAAAATGAGAAAAAGAAATTCTCTATATTTAGGTTATTCAAAAGAATGTTGTGAAACGATTTGAGCACTATTTGTAAGTACCTATGGAAGAGAGCATTTCTTGTATTGAAGGGCTGTTCTATTTAAGAGAAATATGAATATTAAGATCCAGTGACTAGAACCTGCACCTAAATCCAGTATAGAGGCAAGGCCTGTATTGAAAAGTGACAGTTGTAACTGTTTGAAGGACTGTGGTAAATTTATAGTGGTTGGAAACATTTAGCTCCAGTTAGCAGCTCTTCTTTTTTGGAGAAGAGCAGCTGTAATTTAGCAGTAGTTCTTGGATTTGAAACAAGAATTGGTTAAAGGAAGACTCGAGTTATAAAGGAGGCAAAAAGCAACTAATCTGTTATTTCATTAGAAGTCTGTGATTTGCATAAGGATTTTTCATTAAACAGTAAAACTAACATTTTTTTAGTGATCGGCTTAATTTACTTGCACATTTACAAAGTATTTCGTTTAGATTTTCTTCTTTTAAAACCCTAAAGGCTGCACTTTGGAACAAGGGTTGTTGTTTTGTTTTCTGTTTGTACAGCACCTCCCGCAAAATTGGCTCATGACTCTGAGCCCTAAACCTTATAAATGACGATGACAGTGTTATTGACAATAATTCACATCTTTTTTGTTTTATACGCTTTTCGAAAATACCAATAACTGAAACATTGGAACGAATAACGCAGCTCCAGCATGGACAGACTTACTGTCACGCCTGTTTCCAATGCAGTCGTTGATGGTTTCATTTGAGTAATGGCTATCATTTGATTATGCAGACAGCAGGTTAATGGCTCTCTGTACCTTTAGTATGCAGTCTGATTACTTTTTAAAGAATACTTCTCATCATGGCTGTTTTAGAAAGCTATTAGCATGCTCACCTGAAGTCTGTGTTTTTCCTTAGGTTAATTCTGTCCCTTCTTGAGCCTTCTTAATCTCATTTAGAAGAGAGTTATCGCATGTGCGCTTGAGGGCCTACATGACTGAGTACATATGATATGAGAGCAGTCCAGCTTACTCAGCATACTGCTTTATTTGTCTTGGCAAATGTATACCTATATCTGCTAGTGGGTAGGGTTTCCATAGTCATGGTTCTGCCATGGTCATATTTCACTCTCTTGGATTTTTTTTTTTTTTTTTTTTTGAGCAAAGCATCCATCTACTGAAACGATACATGTCTTTAAGAGCTGAGGAAAAAGTGGTGACAGTTTTTCTTTGCATTTCCTCTGTTGGGAGCTCTAATATTTTTCTTCTGTTTTTGAGGCACAGCATTTTGGTCTTACTTGAAACAATGGAGTTAATTTGTAAATATGAGATCAAAGTCTGGTCCTCGGTGGTTTCATACACTGTCATGCTGACATCTCTGTGCAAGCCTTAATTAATGTCACTGATTTTAAACTAGGCCATCCACAATACTCTCTTCTTAACTGCTCAGTCATTCATAAATAATCCAGCATGTTCAAACAAAAGCTAGACGGGCCATCAGTTATCGAAAACTGGTAAGTTACAAGAACTAGAAGGAATGAGCTCAACTCTTCACTAGAATTATCCTTCTTCCAGAGCCCACTATATTTCTCCAATTTATCAAGTGTCAGTGGTGGTGCCACAGGTAATACCAGCTCTTTCAGTGAATGAATGATTTAAAGTAGCGGGGACACACACCTTGTGGAATATGTGACATGCCCCTGGGAGCTGCCTTCTGCATTCTTTACATCCAAAACTCTTACGTACTCCAGCATAACTTTCGATTATGGAGACAGTGCAGGCTTGAGTCTTGTACAAGGAAGTGTATTCTGTAGGCCAGTATATTTACTGTAATATTTTGCTTACAGTAGTCTGAGGCGTATCATAATAGTTTAAATAGGCTGTCAACTTTGGGATACTTTTTGTTCTACATTGCTATCAGGAAGTAGGATTTAATAATTTTTAACAACATTTTCAGTGGAGCCACTCATTAAAAAATACATTATTTTAAAATGGTTGTAACATTTCATAAATAATTAAAAAATACACAGGTATTTTCGATGTTCTTGATGTTACTCATTTCAGTGTTTTAAATGAGTCACAAAAAATGGAAATGTTGAGTGCAAAGTTGAAGCTACCATTTGAAAACATTTATTTTTGGCGTAATGGTTTTATTCTATTAGTATGCACAAGTGCTGCATAACTTGCATCTAATAATAGTGTGTTTTCTTAAACGGATGACTCTCCAGTTGTGTTGACCTTGCCTTGTGTAGCAGGACCTTGCTGTCTGCTGTTTCAGACAATGCTCTGATGTGAGACCTCTCCTCCCACAGTATTTGTCTCTGTCTGTGCTACAGCATACAGCAAGAATGCTGCTGCAGTGATCTCTGACATTTGAGATTTTTTGTTACACTGCATCTTCTTTCTAACATTTTCATAATGCATTCCTTTACTCCAAATACAAAACTCTGTTGCTTGGATTAGGTTAATTTCTTTCTGTAGCAGTGCAAGTATCTTTCACCAGTATTTGGGGAAACCCAACTTGGTTTCCCTTTGGAATTTAGCAAGATAAAAAGGGGTCATGTAGCTGAGTAGCTACTGCTTTGTGCACTACCAACAGTTCACATTAAAGAACAACCTGTAGACTTCCTCTTGAGGAATTTTCTTGACGTGAATGCCTCTTTTTTAATTCCTTTAGGGTTGCTACAGTTGTTTTGGATTGACGCTATGTACCAAATTGCAAGGGAAAAAGAAAACCCAGTGTTGTAATATCCAGGCTGAATTGCCTTCTGAAGACAGTATTCTGCTTCTGGTCTAATTTTAGGTAATTGTCATACTCTGACATTTTTTCAAAGGTGTGTTTTCAACCTTAGTTATTGTTCAGTTTGGGCAAGTATGTTAAAATGCATTTATAATCATATTGTTTCATTCATGGGCAGTGATTTCTAAGAATTGGTTAGTATTTTTCTAACTTGTACTAGAAAAATTCACACTTCCACTATCTTTCACATATAGCGGATGTTCTGTGAGCTTATGCATTGCTTATACTGAAAGCTGTGGGAAAATAATCTAATTGCAGGTATTTCTTGTGAAAGCTTCAAGTTTCTGCGCACTCTGTGCACCTGTTTTAGTTGAACAGGCTAATGGGAAGCAGTAGAAGTAGAGGAATATCTATCCAAGGCTGCAACCGGCTAGATTTCTGACTGCAGGAGAGGCTGACAAACAGACTGCCTCCCAGTTTAGTTTGGTAATTCACATTTGCTCTTTAGCTACACTGTGGGCTGCTTTTCTGTAACATCTTTAGTGGCAAAGGTGTCAAAGAGGACCAGGTAGATAGTGCTTCTTGGAGTCCTTTGTATTGTGATACTTCTGCATTTTTTAGATGAAAAATACTTCTTAACATGGCTCCCTTAGAGCCCCTGAAAATTTTCAATGTAGCTGTTACTTCTGTGAATAGTCTGTTGTTTTCATTTTTCCCCCCGAAGAATGAAGTCGACATACGAGAAGGCGAGACTCTTCCATAATTACTTTTGCTTTGTTGTGGTTGTACCTTTTTTGTTTGTTTTTGCTTTTCTTAATAGTGAGTTTATGGAAGAGACAACAAAAATAGAAACAATAAAATCAAGCCATTGGGCAGCTGCTTATGTTGGAAATATTTTAATCTTAATAACCACTCAATATGTTGCTGTTACTATTGATTTGAATGTTCATCTGCTCATATCTCTGCTTTAATTCAGCAAAGTATAAACAAGAAACTCCACTTCGGTGGTGGTGTTCACTCAGTAGACATAGAAATGAAATATGGAGAAAATTGTTATAAAAATGGGTGTTGTGTATGTGTCATTAACTAAAACCTCCATAGCAATCCTATTTAGAAACATTTCCAATATCATTAGCCTGGGTGATTTAAATATGTAAGTCCAATTATGGGGCTTTTTTCTTTCTTTATTTTATTTTTGTAGGACAAATTTGTAAAGTAGCTATCACTATGTCATTATCAGTCACTGTGTAACAAGTTAAATTTAAACAAATTAAATATACTATTCCGTTGAATAGTCTTGATATGTCTACCAATATGTAATAGGTACACTTAATGGTTCAGTTCTGTGTGTTTGGCTTTGTTTTGCTTGTTTTCAGAACAACTTTTCTTCTTGTAAGACATGGCTGTTGGAGGGCACTGCTGGAGGGTGGTAATTACTGCTCAGTGCTCCCTGCCCACCAGTAATTAATCCAGTTTTGAATTTTGCTCTTGCTCTAGGTGTTTTCCAGTTCCCCTCATTCTCCGTAGTGTTGAGTCTTGTGTCCTGTTACCCAGAGTTAGGTTGTAAGAGGGAGTGGTTGATACTTGGCGAGGGTGTTACCATTTTATTCTTCTGCGTCTTTGGTACTTTTTGTTTGGCATAACTGTGGTATGGTATTAGCATATTGCCAGTTGTTACCTGATACTGTAGTATGCGGAGTTACGGATTGCTTTCCACAAGAGAAAATTCAATGGTTGCATGCTTTGAGTGCTTTGCAGTATGAGTTTATGTGTATGGAAGCAAGGAACATCTCTATTTTCAGGGTGTGTTCCTGTCAGAGGCACTTGTCTCAGTGAGAATACCTGTATATTCCTGCAGACTGGACACCTGCAGAACCTACGTTATCAGCTGAAAGGGTCAATCAAATAAAAGGTTGACTCTGTGTTTACCCGTATCAAATTCTACCCATCCAACAAGTGTATCACTGTTGCCTTTCGTGAGCCGGTATTCAGTAGAACAGCTCAGTCATGCTTTCCCTCCAGTGTTACATGAAATCTGCAGTGTTTCTGAAAAAGGAGAATGACTGTAATTTCCTGAGAAGGGAAAAGTGCAGTTTTTTCTTTCCTAAGCATTAAAACTGCTCTGTCTGTACTCCTGACTCATATCTAAAAGCGGTTCTTTGCCTTCTATATCTTTGAAAATACAGGCTCTTTTAAGTATACCATGTCATAGAAACCTACAAACCTTTGCTACATTTTGGGTATATGTTTTATGTAATATGCCTCTGTTACAGATAAAATTATGAAATAGTTAACATAAAGATGTTGCCATGCAACTAATTAAACAGATTTAAAAATGTATAGCTGCATGTATAGTGTTACCTCATATTTGAAAGGTTGAGAGGTTTCCTAACTTTGGAAAAGTCATGATGTTGACTTTCTATAATTCTCCTCTTTTAAGGAACAGTAAACCTTGGATCTGTAGTATATCTGTCAGGGTATTTCTGGATAGATTCTTCTTGCCTCTATTGAAAATTATATTAGCTTAGCCCAAATCCATGTGACACTGGCTGCTGTTGTTTTTATTCCATGTTGGCAGAAATATGATGTGTGTAAAAATACAGTTTTTGCTATCCAGTTGCCTTTTGGTCCCTTATTAAAACAGATTTCAGAGACTGTATTACAAGATTCTACTACCTGGTTGAACTAACTTGCAGTATGAAACAGAAATGTTTATTGTTTTTTTTTTTACTTGTGTGAAGTTGAAGGAGAAGGTTTTTTTTGTTTGTGATTTTTATTTTTTTTAAACCTAAGCCAAACTAGTCTTCTTGGTACTTAACCAGAAAACATTTGTAGATGAAGATCTAGAGTTTAAACTTGGTTGGGAATACAGCCGAGTCCCAAAATGCACTATTCAGTTGTTTCCATTGTCATCTAGCTTTCCTGAAATAAAATGAAAGTTAAGTATATAAATAGTAACCTGGTATCAGAATGTGGTCATTTAAAATCTAGCTTTAGTGGCCAATTTTGTGTTAGAGAAAGAGTATCACTTTAATACTGTTCTCTCGTGCTTGTGTTAAGAAGATACTGTCAGCTACCAATCTAGTTACGCAGATAAAATTTTTTTATGTCTAGTTATGGAAACATTTGGAATTTCCTATAAAGAAAGAAAAATCTTCAAAACATTAGTTTAGGGCCACGAGTAAGAGAGGTTTATGAGTCTCTTAAATTATTAAATGCCTCTTTTTTTAGTGGATAGCTGAGTCTTTTCTTGGTCCAAGAAATTATGAGCTATGGCAAATGTTTTATTTTTAACTGAATTTCTGTGTCACTCAATTATGAACATTTTGGGGAAGACGTTTTGCTTGTGATTATGTTCGTGCAGCAAGTTCTGAAACTCTGTCTTAAAACTTCTTATTTCTGTGTAATAGGAGATACAATGACTTGAGGAGATTGGGGAAAATAGAAAGTCTTCATTAAATTTTTGTAGATTCATTTGTATAAAGGAATAGGAGTTACTTGGAAATCAGAAACAATTTGGGATGTAAATGGTCCTTCCTAATTTTCCAAGATAAGGAAACACTAAAATTTCAGATTTCTTTGGTAGAATTATAAAAAAGAATGGGTAATATGTGATATTAATAAATTGATAATATCTACAATTGAAATCTATTTTCACTGGTTTTTCTAGTCATGCCAATAAAATCCATTCTGTGGGCATGCCAATGAACTGATTTTATTATGAAAACTGTGTTGTCAGCACTAACTGTTCAGTGCATCAAGTTCCAAGCCCTCATCATCCTTCCTGTTCTATGATTAGTTTGGCTTAAAAGTAATAAATGTGGAACCTTCCTTTTTGTCTTAAAATTCTTAAGCCTTTATTGTTCCCATTTTCCTCTTGTTTTTATAACTAAATGGTCTGTTTTTAAAGCTGAGATTATGAGTAATTATATAGTGGTACAACTAGGGGCTTCAAGAAAAACAGTGCCTTTTCTAATTACATGACTGTAAGAATTAGCAGTATGGTGAAGTCTGTTTAGAAATTAATTCTCCATACTATTTGAACTGTGATTCTAGATTTGCGAGCCAGGTTCGGTAGTGGTTTGTAGAAATAAACAGTTCCCTAGACAGCAGGCTATAAAACAGGTCAGTGTTAAAATATGCAGTAACATCTTTCAAATGTCTGTGTAGTATTGGACTACTATGCCTGCCTGAACCCGCTTTCAAGATTCAGATCATAACATCTGTTTGGAGTTTTGTAACCTGATAGGCATAGGAATAGTAGAGATGCGTAGACAGTAAAGGGCTTTCAGGAGGTCTTCACATCCACCCCTCCAGAAGAGGCAACTTTGCGTGTTCTCTTAAAATTTGCAAAAAAAATCATTCTACTTTGCCAAAAGTTTGCCTCCACGTTTGTGTCATGCCCTCATTTTGTTCCATATACTCTTCATTCAGTTGTGCAAGTTGATAATGAAAATGTTTCACAGTCAGTTGTCCTATTGGCTAGGTACATAAAGCTGTTATTGAGGCTAAAGTTCCTGAGGACAAAAGATAATGTACTGCAGATATAATGGTACCGCACAGTGTTATCCTGTATAACAGCTTCCATGCACCCCTGAGCTTTATCTCAACTGTATGCTTTATAGGAAGCTTCAGGGACTTCACTTAGGAGTTGGTGGGAGAGCTGTTGAAAATATTTGGGGAAGGCGTGTGCGCAGATTTAAAGCAAGGCAAAATTGTTTGGTATAACAGTGTTGGAGCTATGATGGCCAGTAAAGTATCTAATCTCTACATGAACCACTCTGCTCTAAACTCATGTGCCTTCCTCTGGCATGACATGGTGCTCTGGTTATTTTTCTTTTGCTTTATAAAGCCATTTTCAGTCTTCTATCAGCTTGTCTCTGTTCCCTTGACTTCTGAGGACCTTACTGAGAAAAGCAGAAAGCCCCAAACAAAAAAAATAAAAAAAACCCCACTTCATTTGCTGTTCTTTCTTGAATTTACACTTACCAAAACTCTCCCAAACATTTCAGGTGCATTTGACTCGATGAAATCAATGGATAATTTAAAAAAACCTGATAGCCTCTGTCTGCTGGTTTCCCCGCCTTACCCATTTTGCTTACAGTAAAGCTCTATTCTGTTAGCAACCATATGCATCCCAATAAAGGTTTTAAAGTTTGAATCGAGACAGAGACTCTCTCAGCTCTCGGCCAGCGAATGTAAAAACAGTTGTCCATGTAAAAAAAGTTCCCTCTACTTGCCAGAAAAGCATGAAAGCTGAGACCCTTCCTCTGTCAAAGAAAAAGGGAGGCTCGGATCTTTCTGTGTACAGATTTTTTGCAAGTATTGAGTGCCTGACCTACTGTTGGTAGGACTTGTCTGTCTGTTGCTTGCTAGATGTGGTCCAAAGCCCCCAGAAAAAGACCTCTAATCTACAGTGAACTTGTATAGTTTTTTTCTCTGATTATCAGTTTGACTGATAGTTTTTTCCCCTCTAGTTACAGTCTTAAATATATTAAAAAAAAATTCCACCTCTACAGTAGCACTTTTTTACACATGTGGCTTGCCTCTGTTTCTATTTCTACTAAATCTAAAGACCTGGTTGTTTAATTTTTTTAAATATTTCATGTACATATAAGTGTATAATTAAAAGAGCAGAGATGATATTGTCATCTAGTATTGTGCTATTTATTGTGTGTTTGGGTGCCTGGTCCTCTCCAATACAGGGCTTTAAAACTTTCAGTGTTTAGATAATCTGACAATCCTTTGAATGATGTGTGACTACAAAAAATAAAGTAAGAAAATTAAGTTAGGAGGGAAATTATCAGTAAAGTTTAGGCTCATTTTTAATATGTACTGGTACAGTTCTAAAATATTTAATTCATTATTGTCAAATAATGTCAAAACATTAAAAATCAGAATCTTGAGTTTAAAAGTAGTACAGTAATAATACCTGTTGCACATTCTTCTTACCATAACTGTACCTAAGACTATATAGAGATTACTGTGTATTTTTTACTGGTGAGTGAATCATGTAAGTGTTTTGGTTTTTGTGGTTGTTATAGGCAATATTTATGCACACCTGAATTATGTACAACTATTATACAGTTATATAAAAAATGTACCCCTGACTGTTGGCTTTTTCTCTATAGTTATGGCCTATTTTCTGTACTGGGTATAGTCTGTATTTTTCAGAGAGGTCATATGTAAATTAAGAAGTGATGAAATGCATACATTCTATTTTCAAAAATATGTTGAAATGTTATAGTACTATTAGCATTATTACTTCCATAGTTTCTGCTTTTATAACAGCATTAGAATGCTTAAATAAAAACAGCCAGCATTAATGAACAGTTAATAAAGCCAGAAAACTATACAGACTCGACAAAGACCTTAGAGTGAGGAGTGTGCTGTCTGTTTCTAATTTAACCTGTTCTCAGATTACTCCCAGGAACTGTTCTAAGTTAAATCAAATACTTTGAGAGGTCTACAGTAGATTTTGCTTTTAAAGGTAGAGCTTGCCTTTCCTAAATTAAATTTCATTCTACTGATTTTATTTTTCTTAAAGGTAGTTAAAGGGGAAAGAAGTATTCAATAAATAATTTTTGATAGCGTTGGAAGTCAATAAAAAGATGTTTTGAATATATAGGGGGTCTGAATGTGACCCTGCTAAATTTACAGGAGCAAAAGAGCAGGTCTAAGGAGGCACTTAACAGTTTGCAAGATAAACTCATAGTAAAATAAGAGGACTACTGATTTAAAAAAAAAAAAAAAGAAAAAAAAGCCCTAGAACTTAAGTGATGCCTGTTGATTTGGAAAGGACAGAAATGAAAAAGATCTGAAGGAGCAGGAGGTAACTGTTTTGAGGTGTGGCAGTGGCATGCCTAAGATGACAGATAAGCAATATTTAATTTGAAATCTCAAAGGACAGGTTAGTCTGCTTTCATTTACGTATGCTAGTTTTATATGGTGTTTCTTCATAGGTCATCTACTGTTATCCATGAACTTTATTCTAGATGTATAGGTACTTGGGTTTTTTTCCTCTCCTCACCTCTGTTGTCACATGAGTGATGAGTTTCTTCCTTGTTGGCTTCCTAACAATCAGAAGGTGACTTATGGGAAAGCAATACCATCCACGTTAGAAACTCTTTAGTATTTTAACAAAGAACTTCATATAATATGCAGAATACTAGTTGGGAATAATGGAGAGCTTCAGACTGACTGTTGCACCTTGTGGGTACTTGTGCGGGTGAGGATACCCTCATTGAGTTATCATTTAAAAACACTTTATGTATCATCAATAAACTTGACCAGCTGTGGCATGCAGCTGATGTGCGTTGCCTTACAAACTGTTTTGAAACATTACATAGGTTTTTGTTGCACGCAGAGCACTGTTCCTAGCGTCGGTCCTTGCTTTGTTCAAAGCCGTGTAGTTTGCACAGACCATTAGTTTTTACTGCCGCTTTGCGTTCTCCCTCAGGGATCTTTCCTCATGCTAGTTGTTACTCACAACGCGCTCGGCTGCCTGCTAAGGTCATCGTTGAACGATCAGTCCTGCAGGCGAGCCTCCTGCATCTTAGCCTGCAGTTATTTCCCCTCAGCAGGATGAAGTCAGTGTTGCCATCTTGCCCAAGAGAAGCCTGATTACAAGGCCTTGGGCTGCTCCTTATCTTTCAGTTTGCTGCCTCAATACTGGCCTGGTAGTGTTAGATTTAGCGTTTTGGAGTAACCTCCTTATCCCTGCTCTTGGCCTTGCTGGTGACATGCACAAGTCTATATTCACTGTGCTGTTTGGGTGTTGCTTGTTCATCACATTTCCTTGACGACTTTTTGTCGTTTGCGGTGAGAACGTGGTCATGGCTGACAGTGAGGCCAACGATCTCCCTCCCTTGTCGGGGAGCTGCAGGAGGGGACAGCGGGAGGACGAGCCGGGGGCTGAGGCTCTGCCGTAGCCCACTCATCCCGAGAGCAGCACCAGCGGGTGAGTCGGGTCTGATGTCGATCTGATGAGTCTGTCCGGAAGGTCAGGAGCAGCAGAGGACAGGGCCTGGGCCCAGAGCTGCCAAGGCCATAGCTCAGCCCTGGGCTGGGGGGACAATCCTCAGCTGAAATGGCTCCTGGGCCCATTGATGGGGGTCACAGGTGGGGCCGTTTATGGCATTTAAGGACTTGGTGTCCTTGGGGCCCTGGCACTCCCTCTGATGGACATCTGCGATGATCCCGTCCTGCATTAAGATCGTGTATCGTGCTAGTTGCAGCATTGTTGTGTCGTTATCGTGCCCAAGTACGTTACAGCAAATGGAATAGTTTTCGTCGTCTTTAACTGTTACAGCAGAAATAACCTTGAGCGTTTCAGCATGTGTTCACTGGTTCGTTATCTTTTACAGGCCTTTTGTGGTTGTCGTCTTTGGCGTGTTTAGCTGTGGCACTGACTGTTTCCTCGCTGGTGCTTTCCCTTCTCCTCTGCTCAGTCCGAGGGTATACATACGCCTCCTCTCTTCCAGGACCTTTTTGAGCTAAATATAAGGCTATTAAGTAATGCGATAGCAGCTGGGGTGCACAATCAAATGGATGCAAACTAACGCTTAACTGAGAAAGTGTAGCCTATATACATAACACTCATTTTTACATAATATATGGCTGACGCATATGAATATTGGAACGTACCCTAAACATATCTAGTTTAGTGTAAAAAAACCCCAGCAAGATTCCCTAGTAGCGTTTTCAGATTTTAATGAAACATTGTTTTTTTGGATACTAGCTGAGTTTCTGGTACATATTGCTGCTTATGTCAAAATAAAAAAAAGGGTGTTCCAGAGAAGGAAGTGTCCTTTTCCAAATTATGACTGCATCTTTTTAGCCTGGTTTCTTATGGAAACGACTTTGCAAAGTCATACTGTGTATCTGTATGTCTTTTCTTCCAACTTTTAACTTGGCCTGTAGCAACAAGGTTTATTACAAAAGTGCAGATATCAAAGATGCTAAAGACTCAACAAATTTAATGCAAAAGTTACTCAGGTGCAGAAGAGAAATTCTGTAAATCGTCTGGCTGCGAAGTTGTTACTCTGAAAGTTCACACGTTAGCAGAGGCTCCATGTAGGAGAAAGTGCTTAGTAATACCCCAGCTGGAAGAAAAGCTTCAGTTGGAACTGGCATCTCCATTATTCAGAATTCATTACTTCTAGATGTAACTGAGGTATATAATGCTTGATTATCATGTGTTTTGTTGCTTTTCAGTGTACCTTTAGGTACTGAATACTCTACATGGACATTAAATATCCTCTGAAATACTTGTCCATTAATTTTACCAACAACTTCCCTGTGTTAAAATTGCATTCCGTGTATTTAGCTGAAAGTAGAGGAACTTTCTACTTTTCTACTCTACTAGAGTAGAAATGTAACAAACTTTGAACAAGTGATTGTTTGTGTTAGATAAGTAAAGGATTAGCTTTTGCCACACATTCTTATCCCAATTCACTATATTGTGAAGACTGAAGCATAAAGTCACATCTTATCAAGGGAGCTGATTTTCATGTTTATAATACCAAATTCTTACTATTCTTGAAGCAAGGAGCTTGACCATAGTACGCAAGAGTGAGGTGTTCTATGATGACTGCTTTTAAGTTGAACACTTGCTGAAGGTTTTATCCCGAAAGAAAGGGTACAGTCCAAATGCACAATAATAAGCCCCAGGTTCTAAACAGGAATCTCACAACTAGTCAGAAATGCTTAATGGACTACTTTCATAGAGGCTCTGAAAGATAGCCAAGAAAAGCAAATAAATCTGCGTTTGCTCAGCAAGGGTATAGACTTTCATTGCAATCATTTTAAAGATCCTCTAATAAAGGAATGCCTAAATGTGTCATAATCATATATGGAGACATGCTATGTTGATCTTCAGGCATGTTTCTCCTTCAAGTAAGTTAAATTGTTGAAGAAATGCAAGTGGAGCTTAAGGAAAATGGAAGTTGCTGTGAACATACAGTTTTCTTTGTATCTGGTTCCATTTATCTTAGAAGACATGATGGTATATTATAAAAGAAACCTCCTAATTTTGACCCTGGGTATATTTCCATCCTATTTATTTATTGAATAAGATTGAATTACTAGTATTTATAGTGTGAATTACAGTGGTGCCTACAAGAGTTTTAAAATATTAAAACATTTAATTAAAAATGATCACTTAAAATTGATTATGTTGATAATGACCTCTTATGTTAACACAGTAAATACCTTGCAAGATTAAAAAAAAAAAAAAAAATTGCAGTTGTGTAGTGACTTGCTGCTTGCAAATTTAATTCTGGCAAGAGCCAACATTGTAGAGATGACTTCATGGCTTAAATGAGTCAGATGCGTCCCAGAGGAAGATGAGGTTGATAAATCCATTGTAGGCAAAAAAACGAACGGAGTGTTGTTGTGCTGAGCAAATATTGTTTGCTGTATTTGAGTAGTACTGTTTTCATAGAATCCTAGAATCATTAAGGTTGGAAAAGACCTTTAAGATCATCAAGTCCAACTGTCAACCCGACAGCACCATGCCCACTAAACCATATCCTGAAGTGCCATGTCTACATGTGTTTTGAAGACCTCTAGTGACGATGACTCCACCACTTCCCTGAGCAGCCTGTTCCAATGTTTGACCACTCTTTCAGTAAAGAAACTTTTCCTAATATCCAATCTAAACCTCCCCTGGCGCAGAGTGCTTAATATCTAGGAATGTTAGAACAGTAGTAGTAGTAGTAGTAGTAGTATAGAAATTGTTTCATGTGTTTTCAGGGACGCTTGATCAATAGTCTTCTGAAAATGACATCTTTCTCAAACAGATAATTATTGCTCTCTAAGCAAAAAAACCTATTTTTTTTCTCTTGCAATCTCTATCAGGCATGATATAATATGCAGGTGAAATAGCAGATGTTCAAAAGAGAAAGTAAAAAATAATAAGAGAAAAAATATTATGATTCCTGAATTAATGGTATGAATAGCTCAGGAGTGGTATACAAAGAAAATGTATTTTGAGAAAGTGCAAGAGTGGTGCAGTAACTTTTGAAATATTTTTCTTTGCCTTTCTAGAAGTAAAGTGTAAGTACATAGATTGACAAATGACTGAACTCTTGTTCACATACAGATTAACTTTTCATTTTTATTTGAAACATACTGGGGTTTCAAACTTGCTCTTGTTGCAGTTATGACAGCTGGGCAATAATATGTAAGTTATTACTCAAGTAATGTTTTTAATAGGACTGCTGTGGCTTAGCATAATGTGAATAAAAGTGTTAGCTTGGGTTTTACAGAAGATAAACTGTAGTGATGTATGTGCCTCTAACACACTATCAGACATTTTAATAGTCAGAAATATTTTTGTTACAGGTTTCTTCTCACCAGTGTGGCTAGAATTGTGCACAAAACCCCTCCACTTCTGCTTCTTCACTTCTGTTTGTGGGACTTTACTTAGAGCCCCGATCAGTAGAAGATCCTCCTGTTATTTTCTAACATTGGGAACACCGGGTGGCCTTAGTGAAGGAACTTATTGTGCTTTATCAACTGAGGAGAAGTGGCGTAAATTGACTAAGGAGAAACCACATGACTGAAGATGTGTGTGTAGAATTTGAGAATTTCTTAAAGGATAAAACGAAGATACGAATGATGGCATTGAGTCCAGGGTAACCACAGCATCTTCAAAGGTGGACAAAGCCTTGAAATGGGATGATGGCTAAATTATTTCCCAGTTTGAAGCGGTAGGTGTTTCAAAGGATCTGAATGATTGGTTGATTGATTGTTGGTACTGAAATACACACAGAACATACGGCAGTGCTGTGAATATGCTACTTGCTGTTCACTGCAGATTTGTACAAGATCCTCAGTGGGCCTGAGTGAGGCAATTTTGATCTTGTGGCAAGAGGGGTGCATTACTAGGCTCAGATAATCCCCATATTAAATACTGAGCTAAGAGCTAGCAAGCCGGACACTTGCTCGGGGTTGAAAGAGACATACCTGTTATTTGCCCTTGTTTTTTGGTTTTGTGTCCAGTGCATATGTTCCTTCATAGCAGTTCAGTTCAGGGCTGAACTGAAGTTAGAATGAAATTAGAAAAAAAAATAGTTTGTACAGAAGCTGGAAAGGAGTATTGGGGTTTCCGGTGTTTTCACACTGAAAATGACACCCCTCTTTCCTTAGACTGGTAATCATGCAAAGAAGGAGGGCAATGAGGACCCTCTAATTGGTGTAGGGATCAGCTGTGGAAGGACAAATCAACATCTGCATAGTGTAAGTTATTGCCAGTCATTGCCAGAGGAAGATGTTAATAAACTTACTGCCCAGTTAAACCATGCCCCTTGCGTCTTGTTTTTCATTTCTGCATGTTTGAGACAGGTTTCAGCTGCTGTTCAGTCACTTGATCTCACATTTGACTTCAAGGTGAAAAATTTTCAGTAGATTATATGGATGGAAAAAATACGTATTTTTAATCCTGATGAATATAGTGAACATAAAATATTGAGGATGGTGTAGGGTGCATTGACCAAAGCTTTTCCGAACAAGTCTGCGAGATGACTAAATGAAAATGTGTTTGTAAAACTGTAGGAAAGTGGTCCTGCTCAGCTGATGCTGCTTAAGCTGTTAAAGAAGTCAGCTTTCTCATCTAGGCTTTCTTTCTGCCTTTTTTATCCTTTGTTTTTACAAGACACTTCAATTTTATCATAATAATTCTCACTGTTGATCAAAAAGGTTATTTGGTTTATTTTGCTTTACTGAATGGCATTTCATGGTTTTATTTGTTTGTTGAAGTATTTACAGTCTTTGTTTCATTTCTTCTAACAGCAATTCCTTACATTTTAATTTTTAAAGTTTTGCCTGGCTTATGATGCATCTTCCCTGTTATGATTTCATCTGAATTCATCAATTTCCTGTAGTGAAAATGCAACCTTGTAAGAAAGTCGGAACTATATTGTTCCTTTTGAGGACATATTCTCTCTGTTTAGACAATCAGATACTCTTAAATCTGTGCAGCAGTTGCACTAGAGAAATTGTCATGATTAAAAATTGAAAGTGTGTGGTTAAGATATATGTAATTCTTTTATTAGCTTTACACAGATTTAGTCAAGTTTGTTTACTTCTGCACTTTGAAGATTTTTGTTTTTAATTCTGTTGCGCTTCCTTTTCCTTTGAGTGTGAGACTCCAAAATATTTTTCACTCATTTGAGACTGTTTTCATAGTTCTTCAAAAAAGTTCTCGCCTTCTGCCCCAGTCCAATAGCAGTTTGCCCATGGAAACCACCAGTATGTGTTTTGTAATGTCACATACATGTCTGTCAATCCCCCTCATTCTCTGCACCTGTAATCTTGGCCCCTGCTGGGCATTCACCAAGTTCCCTGTGAAGCTCCCACAGCATCCTACACACTGAATTGCATTTGGCAGCTCTGGCAGCACGCAACTTCTCTAAATAATCCCCACCTTTACCATGAGACCTATCACCTACTTGCCCCCCATACAGTTGCTGCTTCTTCCCACAGTCCAACCAGCATCCTTGAATATTTATCTAATCATCTTTTCTTTGACAGCCGAGAGTTGAAAAGCTTTCTAATTTATCATGTCATGTGACAGTTCTAATCCTTCATATGCCTTTCCTTAGATTAAATAATAGTGTAAGTCTTAGCATACTGTTTTTTTTCAGTCTGAAGCAGAATTCCTGCT
>NW_010547414.1:18062-27504 GCF_000687285.1 Phaethon lepturus
TGAATTACAGGTTAAGCTGGTACCATATTAATACATTTTTATAGTCTTTGATTATGTTGGATGCTTTATCTAGACTGTTGTAGACTTTAATCCCAGATGGCTGGGGAATAAGGAATTATTAGACATTATTAATACTAACTAGAATCAGCTTGCACTTTAAGTCTTAAAGTGTATGAAGCAGTGTAAAAAAAAAAGTAGACAAATTAGTTTTGTGTCACGTGTTTTCAGACTTAATACATTTTGTGAATGTGTGTGCTGAAAGGTTACCAGATTGTTTATTTTCATTATTTGTTTGTCTTTGTTGGCTGACCTCTGCATCCAGGATGATTCACTCACGCTGGATCTAGTTTCTTATATTTCTACTTTCCTGTACTGATAGAAGGAGCACATTACATTTCTCACATAATTTAAGCCTTGTAAAATGAACCAATGTAGTTACTAATGGATTTTATCAGCTAATCTATTGGCTTTAGAAAATGTCAGCATGTGTTGAGTACAGCTCAGGCTTAGCTGTCTACTTCACGTGCTTTTATATTCAGATTTAACTGAATATCAGTGAGTCAGTGTGTTTTGAGTTGAATGTGCAACAGGAAGAATGTGATTTTGAATAATGTTAGCATTGTTATATGCAAATGCATGTATGTTTGTATGAGGATTTTATATGAGGATCTAGGCTTTGGCCACCCATATGCAGACAGGCAAGTAAGGGAAGCCACAGGGAGTGATAATTCTGCAATTTTACAGTAAGTTACAAAATACTGTTTTATTGTTTGTGCTTGTGAGTTTCACACTTGATAGCATTCATAACACTGTGTTAATGCACTTCATAACATGTCTAATGAATTCCAACAGTTTAAGGAATTTTCTGGGAACAGTGAATTGAAACCTGTTGATTACAGTGGAAAGCAGAGACTGAGAAGAGTGTAATGAGGGACACATGAAACCTTTGTCATCTGTTTGGCAGAGCTACAGCTTCAGATATTTTTGTTGTCCATAGATCAGAGGCTCTGCCATCATGGTTTTTACTTGCTATTTAATGAGATTTTAGCATACTTCTACACTAGGTAACTTTTCTCTGAGTCTGTTAAGTTCAGTGTGTGTTTAGACATAATAGCAAACATGATTTAAACTGAAGCTACTACTGAGACGTGTGGTCCCTAGCAGGCATTCCTAATATTTCCTTTTTGTGGAATATAGTGACCATGTGGCCACAAGGTGAGTCAATTAATTTGGATGAAAAGAACAGTTTCCTGACAAATCAGCCAGCTGAATCAACTTAGCTCTGTGGACTCATGATCTCTAGATGCATGAGGTGGGGGAAATGGGGACTGAAGATCAAGAATGAGCGGAGGAGCGAGTCTGCCAGCTTTGGTGGCAGCTACCTGCTAGACTGACAAACTAGCTGAAACATCAAATTGCATTTGCAGATTGCAGAAATGTGTAAACCAACGTAAGCAGCATTTTCCTCCCTTCCCCATGCAGCTCATTTTCTCCCTTCCTTGTGCTGTTGTAGCACACATGTTAGTGCAACCATATATGAACTTGATTGGGAAAATTATCTAGCTGTGAAGTAACTTGAGCAAAAAATTCTTGAGATGGATCAGTTCCCTATCACGTTGCAATGGTCATGAGAGTGTGGGAACAGCTGGACATAGACAGGGAGCTTCTTAAGCAGACGTTACTCTTGATGAGATGGATTTCAAACATAGGCGTGGATAGAGAAGAGCGATGCTGGTATAGAGAAATGGGCAGGCATGTAGCCTCTGGAGTTGAGGAGAGAGGTGACCAAGAAAACCACTTTTGGAGAAGATTTGAAATAAAGTTTCTAGAGCAAAGAAAATGATCTGAGAGAAGCAGTTTGGAGAGGACGTGTGGAGACACTTTGGCCTGAGAGGTGGGAGAATGATGTTGAAAGAAGGAGGATTGTGGAAGAGCAGTCCTGGCCTTTGTGGACAGAGTCTTGGATATAAATGGATCTGATTGTAGCAGCTTTCTGTTTACAGAAGCAAATCGATCATATGATTTTTTGTTTTTTGCTTAAGTTTCTCCATAAAGAACAATGTAAAAAAATTCAAGTTAACATGCATGATCAGTTTTGTGATCTCACATTCATTGTGTGATCTTAAAGTTGTATAATGATGTTGTCTTTTTTGCCTTATGGAGTGATGTTGTTTTGTAAGAATTTAATTTGGCGACCAGTGTAATGAGGAGTATATTCTTTGCAATGACAGTCTATTTCATTAATTTTTATTGCTGGCTTAGCAATATTACAGGGAGTGCATTTGTGAATATATTTTGGGGTTGTATTTTCATTGGATTGCCCGGAATTTTTCTGATGCCGACAGGAAAGATGAACCAGTAGAATGAGATGTTTTGATAGGTGAGAGAAATCCTTCAAAAATCAGTGCTGAAAACTATTACTAATACACGTATGTGTTTATACCTTTTACAAGGTTGATATAGCAACAAAGAAACTTAAGAGTAAGAGAACAAGAAAAAAACAGCTGCTTCGCCTTTTAGGTCCTCCCAGATCTTAGTCCTTTGATCACCATCATTGTATGTAGATTTGGACTCGAAGGCACAGAATGGTTGCCAGAAGAAATAAGATAGGAACGTTTCTAGATAAGTGGCTTGCAGTTTTCTTCAAGTGTGTAGTGGCAAAAAGTTACATAAGCTGTTATCTGGGGAGTTGAAGAGGAAGGAGGACAGGGAAGAGGAATTGGAAATGGTAGAATAAGATAATTGCCGATGTACCTTCCTCTTTTGTGTCTGTGCTTAAGTATGGTGTTTTGCATTTTTTTTTTTTTTTCTTAAAGTGAAATAGTTAAGATGGAAGAAAGAGAACTAAAATGAATTTCAGGGTGCAATTTAATGATGTAGGGACTATCAGGGAATACAGACTTAAAGAATTGCTTGGGTGTTGGTTTCTTATTGTATCTCCTCTACAGTTGTGCTGTTGCAGTATTTTATAAGGTGCTCTGTGAACTGTCATGGTAACATGACCCCAGTTTAAGTTCTGTCCCTGCCACTCTATCCAACTACTGCGATCTCCTTCTGTACAACTTTTCTATGAACTGTAGCTTTATTTTCCTTTCTGGTGCTAAATCTCTCTCTCTTGCACAGGATCTGAGTTTCCCATCTTCACGCTGCTCTGGCATGCACATGCATTTTGTAATGCATGGAGAATGTAAAACTTGTGGCTCTTTGTCACTTTCCTTTGCGACCCTCCCTGATCTCTCTTCTGTTGTTAAAACAATAAAATTGAAATTTTAAATTACAATTTTGTTTTTCATGCGCTTACTGTATTTACTGTCTGAAGAAAGAATGCTGTTCATAGGCTAGCAAGCTTTTAAGCTCTGGATTTGTAATGAAATGTAACTTTTCTTAAATTTGTTTTTCCTTTTTGATGAGCCTGCAGGAAAAATGATTCATTCAGTTACACTTTTGCATTTCATTGTGTGAGAAAATAGCATATGAAATATCCTGTTAACTAAAGAGTGTGTTTTACCTTTTGATTTATGCTAAACTCCTTTTGGATGAAGATGAGTAATCAATAAAAATGAAAGCTGACACTCTAGAATGATGTAAAATAAAGTTGTTAATCATAGTTACTTGAGAAGAGTATAAAAATAATTTTAGACTTCAAATTACTTTCACTATTAACCTTTCTTGATTTTGTGTTCCTCATCATTCCTAGTTATTTTATCAAGTACAGATGATTTAATTATTATGCTTAGCTAAACTGTATGAACTGAATTGAAGAAGGTAGTCCCTTCTGCTTATGTAGATAGTGCCTGGGTCAACATTTGATTGATCAGTTCAGTAACCTCTAGTTGTTCCACCTAGCCAGTGATTTGCCTCAGTTTTGTGATATATTTTGCTACTGAAGTTTCAAAGTAATATTTTTTTGCTTGTTTCTATTGAACTATTCAACTGTTCTAGTAAACTTTGGATTTACTATAACTTTCTGCATTTTCCACATTTTTAATAATACACTTAATGTTTTTAAACAGTAAATATGGTAAATTGAAATATAAACATATATTTGTTTAATTCACCATGATTTATCTGTGTCTGTCTCTTATTCTTCTGTTTCTTTTGCTGAACTATCTGTAGCCTCTTATTTTCTGATTCCAAGATTTACTTCTACCATGCTATTCTCAGGAAAGAAGCTGAGAATTAATGGCAAAGTTGAAGGGCAGGTTAACTTTTCAGCTTAAGGCATATAAGTAAAGGGGTCAAAAAGATTATTGGTGATATTTCAGTCTTTCACCCTACTCTGCCTTCATGCTTTTTCAGTCATAAACTTTTGGCAATAATACTGTTTTCTTCATGCTTGCACGGTAACAAAATAAAGTTTAATGAAAACAAAAAACCACATAACACCAAAACAATTGTAGTTGTGATAGAGTTCAGTTCCTCACAGGAAAACACTGAATTTGAAAAGATGGTGTAGGTTTAAAAATTATTTTATTCTTCAAAATGTTTTAACTTATCCTGGCTATGAGTCAGAAAAATTTAGAAAAGACATCTCCTTACTTCTCTTTGTATATATCTTGTATGTTCAATTTCAGTGTAACAGCTTCAGTAAAATTAGTTTTCTGCATTCATGTAGCTTTCCACAGTGAAGACAGCTATTTAAATATGTAGAATATGACTCTGATTTCCCCAGATTGTAAAGTGAGACTTTAAGACAGATTTAAATGTATATTTTGGAATTCTCTAGGTCTCAGTATAATTAACGTCTGTTGTTTTGTGTCCCTTCTCTTTACATAAAAAAAAATTCATTTTGTTGTAGTTGTGATGGTGGATTTTGTGCCGTGGATTCTGTTCGATATATTTTTTTTTCTTTTCTTTACAGAAAACCAACTTTTTGGATGCCCTATGGGGAGATGTATCTTTGACATGGATTATGTGTTTGGTCCTCTTCTACGACCTGAGGCAATAGTGTATGTGCTACATACGATAGAAGAATTGATTGTGGGAAGAGACAAACAGAATGGCTATGTCACAATAAGAAGCTGGTTTAAAAGTGTTTGTATTTCGTGCCAGTAATCCAAAGGCTGGGAAAGCCTAGTAACCCAACAGTCAAAGAATTACTTTGTTTTAAAACACAGTTCAAAAAGAACAATTAGTCAATGTATATTTTACCCTGCGTTCCCTGATTATTTAGTACTGAATCATTTATTACACTGAAATCATGGTGTGAGGATTGGTAGACAACAGACATCTAGCAACTAAAGACTGTCAAGATGACCTCTGAGGAAGTGACAGCGTCTGTTCTTGTCTCTGTGGTACAGGGTAAAGTGATGCCTGCTCAGTCAGCTGGAGATGAAAATACTGAAAATGCTTTGGACACCAGTGTTATAAAAAGACATACTGCCAGTCCAGGAAGGCAAACCACACACGCTCTCTCATACTTACGCAGACTTGAAGAAGAAAGTCTTCAGGGCTCAGTGCCCAAAATATTCTCTCTGGCAAAAGAACAACTGACTAATGACAATAGCAATGAAAACTTCTGGGAGAGGAACAGTTCCATCCCTGATTCAGTGGAATTTCTTAACATTAACTGCAACATTGTACAGAAAAACTACAAGAGCAATATCCCGTGCAGCCAGTTGTATAAATCTTGTGATCCTTTAGCAGGGAGGGAGGCATGCCTGGAAACTGGAATTCCTGTTTCACTGGAAAGAGCCATGCTTGCTGAAATTCAGTTGAAAATGAATGGACCTTCGTTAAGAAGCCAGACAGCAGTAAATAAGAGTGACAGCAATGATACTGATAAAGTGACCTTTTTTCACTTTCATTGTGCTAGTGAAAGGAATATATCAAAGGCTTTGTGCAGTCTACACAACGGCTTCATTTTGGATGACTGCTTGCATCCAGTAAGTGTTGGCGATGGTAACACTACTGGTTCCCCAGCCTGCACTTGCAGATTAATGCAGTTGACAAATAATTGTGAGAATGAAAATGGGCAGCAGTTCTATGAACACACTTTAAGGGATAAATATTTATGTCTGGAAAGAGCACCACGTAAGATAAAAGTGGCGTGCTCAGGTCACAACTTCTGTGGAAATAATTTTACTGGAAGAATGCCCTCAAAGCCTTTTCTGAGCCATTTTGAAGACTGTAATGATAACTGTGAAGAAGAGATGGAAGAGGATTTTTTTAGAAACAAAAAGGAGCGTTCTACTTTATTAATAAGGCGTTTCTGTAAAAATGATAAAGAGGTTAAAAAATCAGTTTATACTGGAACGAGAGCAATTGTTAGGACTTTACCTTCAGGGCACATAGGAACTGTTGCTTGGAATTATGTTGAGCAAAGGAGAAACAACAGTGGCTTGAAGCTTTCTAGGATTACAACAGAACAGCCAACTATAATTCAGTCCTTAATAAAACTGGAATTTAATTCCTTTCTTGAGAAGTCTTTGTGGTATGAGGTAAGCTTTTCATAGTGCTGTTTTTTATATTTTTTATTTCATAGAAGTTTTGATACCTTGATGACCTTTTCATTCAAAAAAATACCTTTTGACTAGTAAACACTTAGTAACACTGAATAGGATATTTCACTTAACCACATTGAACTGCATGTTGAACACCTGCTTTTTAGAAGAATGTGTTCTCATCCTTTAAAACTCATTTTGGTTTAAAATAGGCAGGGGCTAAAATGTATAATTTTACATCTGTATAAAATTTATATATACATAGGTATGCATATACATATATAGCTATGTAAAATGTATATAGATACATATTTATACATAGATTTATGTATATTATTTACATATAAGAATGTAATATACATATAAAATATAAAAATACATACATATTTTAAAGATACCTATATTTTAAATGGAAAATTTATAAAATATGCATTTATATATGGAAAAATATATAATACATATATAATTGAATATATATAGCATATATGTGTATTTAAACATTTGATGGATATATTAATGATATAATAATTCCATGGAATAAATTGTAGAAAATTATAAGTGGCAGTATTAGATCACAGTGAAAAAATTTGTTGCTCTAAAAAAGAAAGCATAGTATTTTCCCTGAAGTTACCAATATTTATAATGCTTCTACACTTGTAAATAATTTTTTAAAAATTATGTAATAGTTGAGTAACATATATTAATGTGCTGATATTGCCCTGATTGGTATTCTCTTAAATTAGATAATACAAAAAATTTCTAAGTTTAGAATGAAATCATGAATGCATAAATTATTATTGTAGAAATGACATAGCACATCCTTAATAAATTACTTTAAGTAGTAAAAGATTTTCTGTGATGGTAGAAATGAAATAGTTTTCTGTGGAATCTATGAAAGAGATTTTGACCACAGATTCTCATGGATTCATCTGAAATGCGACTACTAAGAAAGAAAGGCCAGCAGGATGATCACAGCAAGAGAAACTCTTTCAAGAAGAGTAAGAGAAGAGAGGTTTACTGAGCTTAGCAAAAAAAGTTGTAATTTTTCTCTGTTAAAATGTGAGAATAAGCTATAGGGAGGGGAAAATAAGCAAGGTAAAGGAGAGTGTGGTCAGATAAGGAGTGTTCATAAACTAGTCCTGAATAGGACCAGTAGATTGAAAACGAAGAAATTTCTAGCAGTTAGTGCTCAGACTCTGCAACAGCTTTCAGTAGGACTGAAATGAAGGACGACTTAGTTACTTGTATAGAATCATTTAAGTTGGAAAGGACCTTTAAGATCATCGAGTCCAACCGTGAAACCGATGAAATTAATTATATGAAGTTTTGTTAGTTTTCCAGATGCCAAAATTCCAGAATAATGGACTTGGTGGCTCAGGAGCTCCATGATAATTGTGCCCTCCAGAAATATCCTCTTATCCTTCTAGAAACTAGTACTAATTTTTTCCATTTAAATAGTTGATTGAAGTCTAGCATAATTTTCATTTATAGAGGTATGAAAAGGGAAGGTTGTGTCTAGGTTTCTTCAGTGGGCATTTCCAATTTGACTTGAGTGCTCCTATTTCACCAGGACTGTCGTGGTTTAGCCCCAGCCAGCAATTAAGCACCACGCAGCCACTCGCTCACTCCCACCCTTTCCCAGTGGGATGGGGAAGAGAATCAGGAAAAACTCATGGGTTGAGATAAAAACAGTTTAATAGGACAGCAAGAGAGAAGGAAACAACAATGATAACAATAATAATACCGACAAAGGAATGTACAAGAACAAGTGATGCCTAATAAAGCAATTGCTCACCAACCGGTGATCGATAGCCCGTCCCCGAGCAGTGATTCCCGCCCCCCAGGTAACTCCAGTTTATGTACTGGGCATGATGTTATATGGTATGGAATATCCCCCTGGCCAGCCTGGGTCAGCTGTCCTGGCTGTGTCCCCTCCCAGCTCTCCGTGTACCCCCAGCCTGCTCACTGGCAGCCCCGCCCCCGCAGCCGGACCGTCCTTCACTACTTAGCAACAACTCAAAACATCAGCACCTTATCAACATTTTCTCATCCCAAGTCCAAAACACAGCCTCACACTAGCTTCTGTGAAGAAAACCAACTCTATCCTGGCTGAAACCAGGACACACCACTGCTGCATAATACTGAATGTATAGCATTTTGGGGTGTGAGGGCCTTAATTTGAAGATTTTTTTTTTTGGTAGTACATATAGAAACTCAGAAATAAATGTAATAAATACTCACAGAATAATTATTTAAATAGGCAAAGTTCTGTCTACAAAAGATTTTGAACAGGCACAGTAAAGTGTTCTGCACTATTATAATGCACAGAACGTTTTTCCATAGTCAGAAAAAGCTTGAAACCATGTTTGTAAGCCTTTCTTCCTCCAAATGGTGACTATAATTATTTTTCTTCTTATCAACCTCTGTATTTAATCTCTTTATGTATAATATGCATCAAGCATTCTTAGCATTATTTTTCTGTTACTTTAATGTCAAATATTATTTCTGCAATAATATTTCTATGTGTTTATGGCTTACATTATTATCATTATAGATGGTTTTTATGCAAACATAGAAATTAAGTCGGTGGATGTGACAAATACATGGACCTGTTCAACATATGCACTGGGTTAAAATAATTTAATGAATTAAGAGCATTTGTAGGAAGCTTTCATGCTAATGATCAAAGGAAGAAGGAGAAAGTAGTAAATGAATGTGGTAATTTGTTCTTTCTTTCCCCTTATCTCACCCTTTGAGCATGCATTCTGTTTGGAACAGCTAAGTGAACAGTAGTTCTGTTCTTCAAGGGGAAAAAAAAGTTGGAGAAATTAAGTTTTCATCGCAGTACTGGTGTAACAGGGAACAATAGAGACCTTTATATTTTAAGTAGGAAAATGTGGGTCTCATTTGTGCATATCCCTTACATAAAAATTCTAGTGCTAATAAAGGAGAGGCACTGAACTGTTGTCTTGCTGAATATTTTTTTCTTTATTCTTTCC
>NW_010547414.1:27535-37928 GCF_000687285.1 Phaethon lepturus
ACTGAGGTTTTGGATTATATAGAAAATACATGAATTTATGTATTTTTTAATGTGGCATGATTACTCTTTATAGATATTTTATATGCAGATTTAGACTCCTCTGCTGCAGATTTAATGTATGTGTTGTATGAAGAGAGGAGATTTTTATGTTGAAGATTTTTTTTCTAATTTTGCATGTAGTTTTTGCAGCTATGTACAGTGCAGTACTTACTCTTATCAGATGGATGTGTGTAACATGGCTGTTGCATCTGCTAATGAGAAATTTGCTTGTCCGTGTCGGAACAGTGCAGGCCCCTCACATTGGTACACATTAAAACTGTAGCAAATGCAAAGAATTTGCCCCTTGAAACAAGTAATGAGAGTACCAGCTTTGGTGTTGGCTTTGCTTGGCCTGGCACAATATATCCACTGCTTGGGTTCAGCTCAGCTGCATCATATTAGCAATCTGACTAATTACAAAAGCCAGAGCTTCTGGAATGATTGAACCATCTGTGTCTGTGAGATGTTAGGTTCACTAACATGCTGAAGTACGCTGCTTTTTTTTCCTGCTATGATGGTGTTCCTGCAGTATTTGTAATGTAATAGGACAAAAGTAGCCAGGTCCACCATAGACTAAGATACTAAATTTGAGCAGCTCACTAGATTAACCACGGGGTGATTCTCTCAAACCAGGTAAGTAACCTCAAGAGCTCCAGATGACAGCTGCAACAACACAGTTGCAGTGCTTAATAACTGAATTCTTTAGTTAAGCTTATTTTGTGGGTGTCGGTACCATCTTTGCTGTGTCATTACATTCCTCATACCAGTAGTTTGAGCTTTAAGAAGCAAGAATTCTGCTGTCTGGCTTAACTCTGCTCAGATAGAAGTTTGCGCACTAATACATCTTCCATTCTTCATAGCTGCTAAGGTGCTACTGAAATGCCAACTACTAATATGGCAACAACTAAAAAACTTAATTGCCCCCACATGTGTTTCCAGATAGAATGATGATTTTATTATAGATTTATCTTGTAGGAGTGTTTCATAGTTAATTTAATGATTTGGTATAGTAGTTCAGCATCTGTTAGCATCAGGTATTTTTACATGTGTTTTTATGATTCATGTGTAAAATCAATGCAATGTGAGGATTTTGATTATGCATGGCTAATGTAAAGAGTCTTATATTAATATTTATTGATTTCCATAAAGTTGACCTATAGTCAGTTGGTGGCATCTGTTAACTAGCAGCTAAAGAGAGAAAAAAGATTTGGAGGTAAAAAATTTTTACTATCCTGTTTTATTAATCTTATATCTAAAATAGTAATCTTGGATAATATTTTAAAGAAACAGAGTCAGCTGCAAGTACTCTTCTGTTTACTTTTTTGTCTGATGGTATTTGTCAGATTTTTTTTTGTTTAGAATTGGTTATTAATTCTGAATAAATTAAAAATTAAAATCAATATTTTGCAGTTAATATAAATGTTCATTTTAATTCTGAACCTATAGAGAGCTCGCTCTCTTCCACTCTCCTCTCCCCCCACCCTCGCTGGCAGAAGTGTATCAGCAGCTCTAGTCAGTGTATCTTTATGTTGCATGCTTTTCTGGCATTTCTGAAAATATAAATAGATTCAATATTTCACTGTCAGTCACAGAAATAACATCTGCTTTGACTGTTTTGACAACCAGTTGCACTAACTAAATACAGGAGCACTTTACATCAAATGCTAACGTATACTTATGTTTATGAACAAAGGAAGGGTTAGTAATTTTTTATGTTCAAAAGAACATTCTTTTGGTTGCTTTTCGCAGGTGTTGGGTTAATTGTAACATTTTACTGTCAATATTTTGTCAGAATGAATAGTATAACCCTCTATCTAGTAGTATCTTGGAGGATATACTTTTCTAGTGTATTCAAAATACAATTTATATAATGAAGAGGCTCTTGTTGATTCTTAAGAAGGGAAACAAAAATGTGAAAGCATCTGACTTTACCCTCTGTGCTAATGATGATGATAATAATAATAAGCATAGGAGTCCTTGTGCATGTGCTGTGTTTCACTCAGGTGATTGATCTGATTTGGTAGAACAGACACAAAGCTTGTTGGAGTGGTCACATGAAATCACCTGGCAATAGGAATCTTACGAGTGAAGTTATTCTGCCATACTCTGAGATCACAACCCACGAAGCAGGTGGTGCTTTCACTTCTCGGTTCTTTTTAATTGTTTCTGTAGGAATTTCAGGTCTAGATTTGCTGTGCTATCATCTTTCTGTTAGGATTATGTGGTTTTCCCGCAGGTTTTTCCTTCTTGCTCCATATTTAAAAAGATTAAATTCTTTAAATGGACTTTTATTGTCTTCCCTCCCAGTTTTGCAAGCATACCTAAAATGTAACACTGCTCTTTATGCTACAGTTTATGCTATACTTGTACTTTTATTTAAAAAAAACCAGGTGGTTTGCAATTCTATATTGTAGATTACATACAGATTTTGGGTTTGAGTTTTTTTGTTTTTCCACTTTGAAATAAAATTTCTAGTCCAACATGCTGAAAGGATTTTACAGGGAAATATGACATAAAGCAAATAATCTGTAAGTGGTTGGGGTTCTCCTCCACTGTAACAACATTTTTTTTGTCTGACTGTGCATGAGTATTGGGTTTATATTCCTATGTTAAAGTAGGTATGGATGAGCTGGTTTTTGTTATACCTGGACCCTGTGTTTCTTGGTTTTTTTCCATAAGAGTTGCAGTCGTTTGTTTAAAGCAAAAAGTTCATGAGCAAAATTGACTATTTGGAAAAAAAATCAGGGAAGCAAAAGAGAAGCCAAATAGGCATAAAATTATGTTTTCCCTTCAGTAAGAGCTGTAAAAATAAATTGAACTTCGTTAAATGAAGCTCTGTACTTATATTTGCTTTGGGTTCAGTTACTCCAGTTTTAAAGGCTTGCTTTAAAAATAGAAAATTTACCCTCTCTCTGTAGAAGCAGTCAGTTTTATTACCATAATGTGTGAGAGAGTTAGAGATAAATCTCTTAATACTTTCTATTATTTTGTAGTTGCCTCATAGCTTTAACAATTTTTTGGCCAAATTATGAACAATAAGTTTTAGCTGTGAGCACACTTAGGTATTTAGAGCCAATAGTGTGGGAGTCTTGGCAAGAGCAACATATTATGCCTTCAGTTTTTCCACATTTTCTGACTTTCCTTCAAGTGACTGTTCATTAACTGTAAAGAAGCATGAAGATCTGTTTTAGAAAATATCCCTGCAGCACATTAAAGAGTTCATTTCAGAGTGTTAGAGTTGGACAGTCTTCTAAATTCTTTTTCGGTTGAAACTAAGTTATCTACATTACCTATATGAACTGTTGAAAAGTTTGTGTTCTTTACTTTGGTATGAGTGAATAAAAACTGTGCTGTATAAAGATAACTGTTGGTGAGTGAATAATTAAAATCTGAATTTATGAGCTTTCATATACATGTTAATTTATCTTGCTTTTCTGCAATCTTTTAAAATCTTTTAAAAGAAAGTCTTCTAAAATGGAATAAGCTTGTGTGACAATAATTGGTAGGCATCCATCTTATCAGTATGAGATTTCAAGAAGGACTTACAGGAAAAATCTCTGCTGTAAAATTATACTTGCCACAATATCTAAGGCATCCTCTATGAAATATGAGGCTATCTGGCTTTTCTATTTGTGAAAAGGCATTTGGTATAGTATGGTTATGAGCCTCCGGTCATGAAGAATTTTGCTTGAAAATACAGACTGGTGACAGCTTAAAAGAAGGAATAACAATTGAACATAATACAGCTTTTAGGTACTGTCCAAGTGCATATGAGCTGGTGTATCAAGGGACAGGAGAGCTCTGAGGGTGCTCCCACACCAACCAAAGCTAATTACATCAGTGCAGCAGTTGGAACCAGCATGACTCAGGGCAGTGTGACAGCGTACAGCTTTCGTCAGGAATGTCAGAAGTGGGGCAGCCCTGGAAATATAAACATTCAGCCCTGGCATTTGTAACTACCTTCTACCTTTTTTTTATTTTAATGATTTCACTAGAAAATTATATAGTTAGAAGCTATAATTCTTCATCTGAGAAAGGAATTCATCGGACAGTGCTTGTGTTGTCCTGCGAGTTGTGTGAAAGTATCCATTTTGTAATATTTTTAACTGCAACCAGATATGATAATTTTTGAACTGAGATTGGAGATTCACTTTTGAGATGCACTCATCGATCCCCTAGCTGAGTATGAGAGAGAAAAATATGTTGGATTGGCTTTTGATCGTTCTTTCTTACAGATAATATTCTTGTCTCCCCACTTGTATGAAGTTCAGAAGAGTCTTTTCATCTCTGGAATTTTAACACTTATTGTAAAAACTTAAGATTTCCTTAGTATAGCAATTACTCAATGATGATACTTACAGATAAGTTTGCTGTCACAAGTTTGTTTTTATCTTGAAGTCAGCACATGCACTTGTTGCAGGACTCTGAATAATCTAATTAACTCCTGTGAAAACAGAAGATTTTTCTTTCTTACTCTTCATGATTGTTTTTACTTTATTCTCCTGATACTGTAAAAATTGGTTTCAAGAAATCACAACAGATGTAGTCCTTCATTAATAAAGTGTGAGCAAAACAAAGGAAGTATTATTATTAGCTGCTTTAGTTTCATGTTACAGCAATCTTAGTTCTGAAAGTGCTTAGGAATTCCCTTCAAGTATTAGAGAATGGGTGGAATCCTGGTCATATTGTAATCTATTTAAAATCTCCTATTGGGATAATGTTACTTGGAGGGGGAAAAAGCAGCATGTACAAAACAGAGCTATTGGCTTCATGGGAACCATAATTTTACGTCAAACATTTTAATAGAGAGACATATGCCAAACTTAAAACAGTTTTAAAACTATAGTTTTAAACTAAAAATATTGTCTATATAAATATGTACGATACATAATTCAGGTGGGATCACTAACTTGATATGTACACCTTCCTTCAGTACCCTTCAGTTGCATAAGCTGTTATGTTCATGTTACCACACTACTTGGAAGCCCTACTTCTGGACTTGAATCTGTTGTCCTAGCAGTTTTACAAACAAGTGATGATCTCATCTGTTCTATAGACTTAGAAGCAGGCAGTTAGTGAGCTCACTCAGGTTTTGTGGAAGATAAACTTCTCCCAAACACTCTCCATATGCTGTGGATAAATTTTCTTTTATCTCAGCAGGCTCAGTAGCTGTGTGCTGCTCTGTAATCTGCAGATGAGATATACCCTAAGTTTCCAGCGGGGAAAAAAAAAGAAAAAACATTTTCCTACCAGTTCCAACTGTCAATATTTGGTAATTTTAGAGTTATATGCATAAGAGCAAAGAAAAAACAGGGTTATTTTTCTTAATGTGTGTAGCCCATCAACACTGAAATACTTCTAGGTGAATAAAGGTCTGAATGATAATTCTAAGTAGTTTATCTTTCAGCAAAAACATAAGAATGTATCTGAGCTGTGGAGAATTGTTCTAAATGTGATTGTAAGTTGGATCGAGAAAAAGACCCCTGTGAGAAAACTCATCAATCTTCTTTGTTTTAAATTAGGAATTTATTTTGAGTAACTTTGCAGACTTAGAGTGTCATGCTACAAACTCAAGACCATTATAGTTTTGATCCTGTTCATATGTAAGATATTTCACTTTATATAAGCACATCACGGTTGCCATGGGAGCCATAACATTGGACTTCCTGTCTGTTGTTTACAATCTTGGGATTGCACTAGGTGGCTTGTTTATGTAAATGTATATGTTTTAAAGGGAAAAAATATTATTTCATGAACATTCAGAATATTTCCCTTTTATGAAATTAAATTGTATTCTGGCTCACCTATGTATCCTGTTGAAACTTACCTTACTTAAAATACAGCCCGGGAAAACTACAGGAGTGCAAGATCTTTTGCTACGTGAAGATTTCATGTCATCTAGTGATTTGCCATCAGCATAAAGGAGACTTTGGTCTGTTAACACCAAGTCACTCAACAGATTGAGACTGTAGAAAGCATAGGTAGAGGTTATCAACAAGCAGGAAATATAATATGGATCATATTTAAAACAGCAGTGTATTAATTTTCTTCTTTTCTGTCAGTCCAGAAATAAGAGGTTTTTTTCCTTTTTTTTTTTTCCATTAACGAGCAAGTTGGAGATGGACTTTTATAATAATTTGGATGCTTCCTTTGAGAAACACAGGCTTTCATCTTTAGCAGGTATTTGTGAATCATTGCATATTTTGTTTAGCTTGCACAGTGTTTCTTTGCCATTGGTTTGGAAAAACTGCAAATCCAACCTTTGTAAATGATGATCAGTTTTGAGTAATTTTTTTTGGTTTTGAACACATTTCTCATCACGCTTTAGCTTTGACCAGCTGTTTCCTGTTTTTCTTCCCAGTAGTTTAGCTGCTGAGGAGATAAATGCCTCAGTGGTTTGTTTCAGAATTAAAATTACCTTTATAAAATGATGGAAGATTAAAACAAATAAATTGGACACTATTACAAGTGAAGTTATGGTGAAATTCAGAAGATGAGTATTGTTTGTTGTACCTAATTCTTTCATAGATGACAAAGCTTTTGCTACACAGGGAGCTCTTTTGATACAAGAAAACTAATCCAGTATCAGAAACACCAGGGTGAAGCTCTGTGTGGGGAATTTTGGGTGTGTATGACGGAATTTTTTAAGCAGTTCCAAGTTTTTGTGTTCATATGAGAATATTTTGATTTATCTGATCCATGGTCTACATAATGACCTGACCATTACATCATATTTGTCCCGTTCAAACTCCCCCCTGGTTTTTGGACTGATTTGGATAGAGGATATATTCATTTTTGTAGTCATACACCTATTTTGGAATTTTAGAACTGAGTTTGTGTATGTATTTTTTGCAGAATAAAGCAGAGTAGATTTACCAGGGAAGACAGGGAAGAGTTGGTATATTACCTGTCTGTTAGGACTGGCTTGTGCAGTACACTTTGTTTCTTTTTGTTCATGGTGAACTTAACTCCACATCCACACAGATAGCAGCTGCATTTTGTCCTGGCTTGAGACATCTTTCTTCAGGACCTTTAAATGAGTTATTTACTAACCCAAAAGGTGTTTGCGTAGATGATAGTGAAAATATTGCCCTCTATCTTCAGAACTGAGGTTGTCACTATGTACGATTGTGCAAGAATCCCCTGTTGCCCCTTCTTTTTTTACCCTAGGGTAGCAGGCTGCTCTGTGGAATCCAGCATCACCTGTCCCTTGCTCTGCTTTAGTCCTCCCTGTGACCTAAGTGGTCAGATCTGATTTAGTCTGCACCCTCTGGCATGATAGAAAGGCGCACAATCAGAGACAGTTGGTGGCATGTCAACTCCCATGGCCGGTGATCCTCCCTGGATTGAGGGCTTTAAATATTCCTTACCTGTTAGGACACTTAGTTTGCTATCATTGAGTAGCGGAGGAAGAGCTGGGGTTTTGACTGTGGTGAAGGTCCCAGCTCCAAAACCTTAGAGCATGCATTTGCTCCGCTGGACAAGGTTCTGTATCTCTCAACTATTTTTTATCTTTACCCATTTTTGTAGGCCTTATCCCATACCATTATTAGGGCTTTGCAGACTTCTACAAATGCCAGCCCTAACAGCATTTACCTCAGGGTATAGTCTAGCTGTTGCAATTCGAAAAAGACTCACCCCTGCAGCTTGCACTGTCTTCGTTTCCCTACGGCTTTTCCAGGCTCCTTTTCCCTAGGTTCCTTTTGGTGGATGACTCCAAGATCTGCTCTCTGTTTCTAGGCTTCCTGACCTTGGAAGTCTCCATGGGGTTTCTCATTAAATTCTGTGAGGGGGAGTGTTACCCTCCCTTGCCTTGAAAACTCTAGTTTTTTCTAACTCCTCCTAACTAGTTTTGTTCTTTTTCTTCCAGCCTGTCAGTAGCTGTCTGTTCTTGTTCCCTAGTGCCATTCTTCAACTTACCTTCAGCTTGCTTAGTATTCCCTAGACTGGTGGTCTTTATGGAGCCTCCTTTATCCTTCAGTCTTATAGAGAGAACATATATTTCCCTTTAGTTCTTTACTACTAGATAGTATTTTTTCATACTATCCACAATCTAAACTTCAGCCAAGTCTAATAGTTAAGGCTGAAGTTCCTTCTTCATGCAAGTGTGTGGTCTTAGTGCGCACTCCTGCTTCTATTAGCCTTATGTCCAACTTTTTTGTGCTCATACAAATTTAAAGGTGGCATCTGTACCATTTAGAAATACTGTATTTCAGTTTTAGCTTTTTTTGTCCTCTTCCTTTCCATTTTTTTTTTAATTTTTTATTTCCAGTGAAGGTTAGTAAACAGCATTTAAGCTTCACATTGGATGTCCGATATTCACGTGGTTGTAGTATTAGACTTTTAGACTGAAATTGGGTTTCCAAAAGAGCTAGTATTTTTGGCTGAAGTTAAATGGCCATTTCATCAAACTATCATAGAAAATGATAGTTTTCATTTTTCCTATTGTACTCATCAGGAAAAAAGTATTTGCTAATTAGTATTTGTATTAGGCATTAATGACCAGATTCCTCTGATCACAGAATCATAGAATAGTTTGGGTTGGACGGGACCTTTAAAGGTCATCTATTTCAACACCCCTGCAGTGGGCGGGGACATCTTCAACTGGATCAGGTTGCTCAGAGCCCTGTTTAGCTCTACTAAAACGTCTGTCCCCATCTTTCTTCTAAGCCCCTTCAGGTACTGGAAGGCTGCAGTAAGGTCACCCTGGAGCCTTCTCTTCAGGCAGAACACTCCCAATTCTCTTGTCCTTTCTTCACAGGAGAGGTGCTCCATCCCTCTGATCCTTTTTGTGCCCCTCCTCTGGACCCGCTCCAACAGGTCCATGTCTTTCCTGTGCTGAGGGCTCCAGAGCTGGAGACAGTACTCCAGATGGGGTCTCACCAAAGTGGAGCAGAGGGGCAGAATCAGCTTCCTTAACCTGCTGGCCACGCTGCTTTTGATGCAGCCCAGGATACGGTTGGCCTTCTGGGCATGAACGCATGTTGCCGACTCGTGTCCAGCTTTTCATCCACCAGTACCCCCATTACCTTCTTGGCAGCGCTGCTCTTGATCCCTTCATCTGCCAGCCTGTATTTGATACTGTATTGATTCTTGCTTAATTTAAATTCCTCCAGTCTGCATAGAAACACAAGGAAAACAACAGCCAAGATGAAAGCAGATTCTCAGGAAATAGCCATGTGGTTGTGACTCAGTGGATCCAAGAGAACAAAAACCAAAAAAACCTCTTTTTCATTAAGTAAGAGAAGTGGAAATTGACTTAACAGTACTGGGCAGAGTTTGCTAATGAGATATGAAAGGTAGTTAACTGAAAGAACTAGTGAAAAGGAGCCAGTGTTCTATGAAAAACTTGGACAGAAAACAAAAAAGATAGTTGACAAAGAGTTCTTTGAGTTTTGGAACTTCAAAAAAAATGTAGAGAGCAAAAAACAACAACAAATCTTATTTCCAAACCTAACCAAAACTAAAGGTTTTGCTGTTTTTCTGTGGAACTAAGACATATGTAAACCAGTGCTAGTACTGTCATGATGGTTATGTACAAAGCTTGCACTTTAAAGTAGAATTATAAAGAAAATGAAAAGAATTTGGAGAGAGATAGTCATCATTTGATTTCTAAACCATTATGAACTGAGGTACTCTGGCAAGGCTTGGTGTGGCAAGGTTCAGTAGTTGGGCTAATTTGCTAGCTTCTTGGGTTTTTAATTAGATCATGTTTTATAGTTTTGTTTTTTTTCTGGTAATATTTTCTACTATGGAAAGTATCTGCTGAAAATAACATGCTTTTTTAAAATGGTTGTTGGTTTTAAAAATTCAAATCTGCAAGCAGAGTTACTGAGTCTCAGGTTTGATAAAAAACAGTTTAAAATTCTGACCTGAAAAACAAATGAAATTAAATAATGAAATAGAATGAAACTTAATTTTGGAAAGCTTAGCATAACAAAGTTACTTAGAAGACTAAGATCAGGCATATAAAAAGAATTCAACACTGCTGTTGATCTCTTGAGTCTCTGTGCTTACCAGAGACTTAAAGACTTCCAACTCTCTCCCAGAGAGGAAGGGCAGAGTTCTCAAATTTATGTTGCTCATATATTACCATTATCACGGTAGCAGTAGTACTTAACATGTGCACATGCACAAAGAGTTGTTTGGTTGCTTAGGAGACATTTGTGTATCATTAATGGTGTGTACACCACAGCTTGGAAACCCATGACTGAGTCCATGATTTGGCTGGATCAATTTTGTAGTTTTTGACTGAGATGAGATTATTTGCTTCATGTTCTATTGATTAGATTAATGTTCTTAGACAGGGTTATTCTTCGCTGTGTGAAGAACTGGCTGGATGGCCGAGCTCAGA
>NW_010547415.1:0-8023 GCF_000687285.1 Phaethon lepturus
GCTCGCTTTGGGCGAGGCTTGGCACATTTAAGGCCGCGTTCACTGGTTGCTTGGTTGGTTGTGTTTTTTACTTTTGTCGGGACTTCGTTGCAGCATCCATCCTAGAACGACGTAGTTCTGGGATGAGCTGGGTCAGAGCTGCCTAAAGGGCTTTGTTCAAGGTTGTAGAGTGGTTATGGGTACAGGACAGTCAGGTTTTCTGTTGTACCTATGTCAATTCAGTAACTGCAGTGGAAAAAAGCTTTTGTATGCTTTTAATCTTTTACAATGTATATTGGAGTCAGGCAAATCTTACTTTGTTTTTTCTCAGTTTGTGTGTATTTGCTCTTGCTGAAAGAAACTGGAGTGTCTGCAGATGGAAAATGATGAAAAAGTGCTTAGGTACTGCTAATTGTTATTAGAAGCCAAACCAATTTTTTAGTACCAGATAAGATTTTACCAAGCTTTCATTGTCAGTTTTCTCTGGCAGTATAGCTTTCAGTATTCTTTATCAAAAGCTTGTGAGACTAATTCTGAGAAACTGAGAAATGGATTTTTTTCGTTTTGCTTGCAGGATGTTTTCACAGCTTCTGCTCAATATCCCAATACAATCTGGTAGCTTGCTATCAAGATTTCTTAGTGCTGAATGAAAATAACCTTTTGCATGTCCTCTAGAGCAGGTGTTAAATCAGAGACAGAACTGTGGCCACAGCCCTGATAAATCCATCATCAGTCAAATTAGCCCCAGGTGTGCTTTAGTGCCCAGAAGTTGCTTGCTTTTTGTACAACATCAGCAGAAGTTTGAGCAATGAATAAATGCGTGTTAATTCTTATCTACCAGGAAGAAGGGAAAGGCATCTGAACATAAAGATCAGCTCTCCCGGCTGAAGGACAAAGATCCTGAATTTTATAAGTTTTTGGAGGAAAATGATCGCACATTGCTGAATTTTGATGCTTCAGACAGTTCTGACGAGGAGGAGGGGTTGCACATACCACCTGATACACTGGAGGTACTAGGCCCTATTTTGGAGTGCTGAAATCAATGATTTCAATTACTTATGTGTGAAGTATTTGAATTTCAGTGCAAGGCTTGAGCATATTTGGGCTTATAGTGGCACAGATGGCTGGGGAGGAGCTTCCCCCAAGATCATCTGCAGGTGTACAGGCTTGTAATCCAGAAGTCAGCTGTGCATTTGAACTGAGCATGAGGAGTTTGTTGAAGATTGTGAAAGCAGAGTCTTAGAGTGTATTTTCTCTTTGGCTTTGGTTTTGTGTCTCCTTTCCCGATAAGAATTTGTTTTGCCTCAAGTGATATGCTTTCTCCTTGGTGTTTTATGTTATTGCACATTGTATTTATGTAGCAAAGCTGCAGGTCTTAAGTAGCTTTTTTTGAATTTTTAACACCCATGATTTTGTAACTGCTTGACACAAAGTGCTGATAACAGCATTAACAAAATTCACTGCCGCCTGCCTGCTTTCCTCTTCAGTAACTGCTCAGTGAAAGAGGTGGGGCAACAAAAGTATAAGCTTTTTCTCAGTCTTGGTACCAACTTCTCTAGGAAGCAAGTGATGAAGATGATGAAGAAGAACACGAAACAGTCAAACGGAAAAGAGTTTGTTTCATCCCTGTGAGCTTGAAAATGGTTGAAGAATGGAAAAAAGCTGCAGAGGTGAGCAGGGAGTTGGAATATGAGACACTTGAGCATTCTCCTTTAAAGATTCTTCCAGATGTGTTGCTGGAAAACTTTCGATTTGTTCTTCTTTCACAAAAATCTAATGTATGTCTTATGTACATGGTCATACTCCTATAGTTCTTGTTACTTCAGCATGACTTGTCTTTGCAATTTTTGCTTGGGCTGCAAGATTAGTGTACTTGCAGTCCGTCTGAGGGAGAAGCTAGAGAAATGTCTGTGGCTCAGAAGATGTCAGAATGGTTAACTTTTAGGGTTTTTTTTGTCTTCTGCTAAGCATTGTGCCTTTGGTAGCTCCAAGAACTTTTTAGTCACATTTTGAGTAGTGATGAAATGGCTTGCAGCTTCTGACTAAGAGGAGGAGAGAAAGGTCAAATTGTATGGTTGTTTGCAGCTGATTCATTGCTTCTCAACCCCCAACCAATTAAAAGCACTAGAAGTCCATTTTAGAGCAAGTGAAGGCAACTGGCATTTGTTAACACTGTCGTGACATTGTTCCTCTGCATTATAGGATGGAGCTATTTTTGCAGTCAAACTTACAATGAATTCCAATACACTTGTCTCAGTAAAGCGCTTCAGAGTTTCGCAATATTGCTTGTTTTTTCTCCTTGGCAATCCTTTTTCTTCTTTCTGCAGAAAAGGCTAACACCAAAACTTCTCCATGAAATCACTCAAGCCTTTAAAGCATCTGTAGCAACCACCAGAGGAGATAATGGTGGGGCTGATCCCAGCAAATTTCAAGTCACTGATGCTGCAGGTGAGTTGATCACCATACTATTTCTGGGAGAGAAGGGAAGTCATTCGGTAGGGAAGGGTTAGCTATTGGAAGTGAGTGGGGATAAGTACTGGCAGGACTTAACTTACCCTTTTATAGGCTTCATTTCAGTTAAGTAGCTTATCTTCCTGGTGATGAGTCTGTGCAGTGGTGTCTCTTCTGGAGTCCCAATGTGTAAGTATACCTCTCGGTGTGCATGCTGGAGCATCTGGGCTTGCGGACTGCTGAGGAAAGTACCACCCGTCATTCACCAGACTTCTTAGAGCAACATTGAAGCTGGGTACTGTTTATATACTTGTGGTGTACATTTTTTGGACAACTTTTGCTGTGGCCTCTTGCTGTTAACTCTTAGAACTAATCCTATAAGACTATTTTAAGTCTTCTTTACCAAATAGCATTCTATAACCTCACAACAGTTCAGAGTTCAGTTGCACTATCGAGTTCACATTGCCCTAGCCAGGACCTCTCAAAATACTGCATGTCTAGATCTCCTTCTCTACACAATTACCATGCCTGTAGAACAAATGAGATGCAACCTCTGTCTTCAGCCTAGCCTCCTTTTGCATAAGCTCCAGGTTTTGCTGTCCTGTTTTAGACTTCGAACACCACATGGCTGACAGGGAAACATCTTTGTTAGTGTCTCAGAGGATGTGACTTGCAGCCTGCCTACTTTTACAACTAAATTAGTAGGTAGTTTCTCACTGTGTTTTATCAGCTTGTTATTGTGTGCCATCTGGAACTGGCACTGTGGGGTAAAACCCACATGTTGTCCTTAATCCCTTTTTTCCCGGCATAGGGCTTTTTATATTTCTTTCATTGCTTTTGGTAAAATCTCATTCTTTAATGCAAGACATGACATAGAATTAACATGTTGTCAATTTCTGTGACTTTTTTTTTTTATTAAAAAGCGCCTTTAATTCTTGTTATGTTTTGAGGGAGATTGAAGGTAGTATAGACTCCTTGTCATGGGTCAGGCTGCTTTTGTGATTGGTGCTGTTTACTCGGAGAGCGAAGAGATGGCCCCAGTGCCAGAAAGCTGTCAATTGTAATCTTGCTGTTTAGATAAAAAATTCTAGTGTAAGGCAGACTGATGTTTTCTGGAAGCTTGTGGAAATGGTGTAGTTCTGCTGTGAGAATTACTGGCTTCAGTTCTTTGGGGAGCTCTTTTCAGATTAGCTGAGAAATCAGGAATATATGGAGAATCATTTACAAATGCTTTACTGTCTGTTTTTTTTTTTAACCAGTGTTCAATGCCCTTGTGTCATTCTGTGTCCGGGACCTCTTCCGCTGCCTGCAGAAGCTGCTTCTTCTGAAAGCCCCAAAGAACAAACTAAAGTAAGTCTGAGGAGATTTGAGAACTAGAGGTGAGAGGAAAGCTGTGTGGGGTTTTTCAGAACTGCAGCCTGGCTGTGAAGATGGAAAAAGATGGCAGCTCTTCCCAAATAGTAGCAAAATTGCCTGATTATATTCAGTCGTCTTAGCCAGGTTCTTCCTTTCTTACCCAGAAGTGTATCCTCTGTAATATTAGACTCTAGCTATTTGTAGAGGACATGTGGCTTCAACAGAGATCTGGAATTGGATATGCTTGCAAACTGGTGGACTGTTAAGGCATTGTAAGTTGGTTTTCAGAGAAAGGGACCAAGCCTTCTGCCTGTATGTAGGCAGAGTATCGCAAGTATGTGACTTTAGTTAATCCAGGGCTTTAGCAGCTATATTGTGCCCTATTATGCCCTGGTGGTCTGAGGGCTGGATCATCTGAGTTCGAGCTGTTCACTGTTGGAGCATAGATTGGATGGAAATGAGCATGCAGCTGGGCAAAGAATGGTACAATTCATTTTTTCCCAGAATGGAAGCACTGGTCTAGTACCTCTGTATTGCATTTGCTGATGCAGTTGGATTTGACTAGAGAGGAGGAATGACAATTTTGAAATCTCAGCTGCTGCCTGGGAGCTGGGGATTCTCTGGCTATTGTGTGGGTTGGTGCTCAAAGAGTTTGAGTCAGGCTAGGCCCATAATTGAGTAGGTATCAGCACAGCTTACCCAGGAGCAACAGAGAAAGGTGCTGGGTACTCAGTAAGTACCAGTCTGAACTCTTGCTGGATGAACAGATACCATAGCTGGGGACTATGAGCCCAGTTTCATAAAACAAGCTGTGAGGTTCCCAGTATGTTTTGGAAACTGGAGCAGCCTTACTTAGCCCCTGTCCCTGTTTCCTGCTAGACATTCACAGCAGCTTTTTACCTCAGTCCTCTCTGGAGTTTCAGCTGGACACAGTTCTATTACTTGCTTCATAGTCTGAGCTCTTCTGTTTTTCCCATTGTTGGGTAGAGTGAGAATTGAATGCCTTTCAGAAGTGCTTTCAGTTCCAGGGTAATTTTTGTGGCAGTTATTTTTAATTTCCCTGTCACAGATGAAAGGAAGGGTAGCTAAACTCCAGATTCCTTGTTGACAGTGGTGCCTAGTCTGAGAAGTAAATTCCAGTTATTTCTGTAAATACCAGCTTATTTCCTCTCCAGGCCTGACTTGTACACGCTGTGTCTGAATTTTGGAATGGCCGGGGGGCACTACCAGCAGTGTCAGAAGTTTAGAAGAGGCAGAGCAAATGTCTCACAACTAGTTTGATCCCAAAAATAGACTTTCTTGCTACAAGCTAGCCTGCTCTGTTCTCAGGCAGTGGCTGCAGAATGCCTGACTAGAAGATAATATCAGTGTGAGGGATTTGGATCTCTGCCAGGCTTTCTGGCTGTCACAGCTCCTTGTATCACACCTCCAGACATCTGGGAACTCTGCTTGGAAGCTCTTTGAATTGAATTTTCTGATGCTGTGCTTCAGGCAGTTTTTACAGAGTAGAAGTAATTGTCTTCACCTGTGACAAAATGGTTACTCACTTCATTTTTACCTCGCAAGGAGTTGTTTTTGCTCACTGGCAATATTGAGGAGGTGAACTCACTGTTCTTTGTGCTGCTGAAATCTAATTTATTTGGTGGGGGTTTCTTTTAAAGCTAAACCCAACTCTTGCTCATTTCCAGAATGGTCCTCCCTTCCACCAGCCCACTTTGGAGTAAGCTGCGACTGGACATAAAAGTGTACCTCAGCTGTACCATACAAGTAAGAAATTTCAGCATGTTTGTGTTAGTGGGGTCAGTCTGTTCATAGCTGGGCTTTTGTTCAGGGTATTTTGGAATGAGGCAGATGGGCTTCTGCATCTGTAAACACCACTGGTATAAGGAAAGCCAAACAATCAAGACAATTAACAAAGCAGATAACAATGTAGCCTCTGACTTTAGGGTGACTTTCTGGTCATCACAATAGTGGGTACCTTAAGTATTGGTTTCTATGCCACCTTTTGTAGTGGAGAATAAGACTTACTGGTTGAGACTGCAGTGGGCAGAAGCAGTCTCACTGAGTCTCAAAGCCTTGGGCACCAGATTTGTGTGTCCGCCCAGTTCCCTGTCTTGTTTTGAAAGTATTTGTTCTAACTAACAATTTGGAGGTCCATAGGATGGTTGGGTTAAAGTAGGTAACTTGTAAAGAAGGGCTGGGTTAAGATTCTGGCAGTTCTTTTCTGTCTTAATTTCTGCAAAAAAATAATATTTAGTGGGCTTTAGAGTAGTTGCAGTGCTGTGCTCCTGCATTCTGCATCTTTAATTTAATTCTTGGTACTATGATCTTGCCACTTCTTGTAGTAAATACTAAGATGATGTTAGGTTGATAAGTGCTGTTCCTCGTGTGTGACATCTCCAAGTATGGTTATGTTCCATCCCACTAGGATATCCCATCCATCCGAAGTTGCTGATGTCTGGTGTTTCAGAGACAATTCATTATTTCTGAAGGAAAATCCTCCCCCCAGTTAATTTTTTTGAGATTGCTTCATCATGCATCCCCAAATTTGGAATATTAAAAACAAAACAACAATATTGAAATACTCATTATTCAGAATCTGAGGGAAAGGGGATATAAGGAAAGAAAAAGAAAGTGCAATGTCTCTTAGCTGTAAGCTGGCAGAATGACTTAGCAGAAAGAGTTTTTTTTCCTCAAGTTGTGGTGTCTCTCGCCAGCGGCAGAACTAAAGATTGCAGTAGAAAAGGAAAAGCTGGCAATGCAGTCCCATTGAAGTAATCCCTGGTCTTGTGCTTACTTCTGAGTGCCCTTGGTTCCAGGCTTCACTACAGTGTGTTTCTGGCATAGTAGTTTCTGAACAATACCTTCTTGCCTTTTGGTATGTGAGAGACTTTGCAAAGGAGACCTGATCAGTCCAGAATCTTTGCAGTGGAAGGAGGAGAATGAGGAGGAAAGTTAAAAGTAGAAAAAAATGCCTCTGCTTCCAGCAGCTGGAATTGCAGGCAAGAGGCAGCACTGCATCAGGCAGAACCTCTCTCAAATGGAAGTGACTTTGAACTTACCATTGTCTTCAAATTAAAAACTGCAAACGCCTCTGGGGTTGGCTCCAGGTGAACAGAGCTGAACAACCTGGAAATACCCCGGTATTGTTTCCTAAATGGGTTGTCTAACCTTTTCCTTGAGCTAGAGTTAACCTCTTGCTACCCAGTAGTATTCCAGCTTCCCATTAAAGAAGTCCTACTGAAATCCAGTAAGTCATCAGATAGCTCAGATAGTCTGTTTCCAAGCCTTATGTAGATTGAGGGTGTCTTCATTGTGCTTTGACAGTTTGTAGTGAGGCAGAGGCATTGGTGTCATGCTGTCTCTAAGATGTCTTAAACTGTATATAGACTTAGCTTTTGCAGTATATACAAATGAGGTTTTATGTGATGAGCTCAGGTGCCATTAGCCATCCAAGTCCAGTAGCCTGAGCTCACATTTGCCAGGACGATGTACTTTGAAGGGAGTTATTTAACCCACCATATGTCTGCTTCTTTCCTAATACAACTTTTGAGGGGTTGTTTGAGCTTCTTCCTAGGGAAGGCTGCTCTTTGGTAACACAGAAATACTTGGAAGCAGCAAAATACAGATGCTTAATGGTAAAGGAAGAGGTGAAGAGCACTACACACTAAATGGGATTGTGTTTGTTTTCCCTCCATAGCTCCTGTCTTGTCTAACAGAAGCTTCAGTCGCTGCAGCTGTCCTTCAGCATGTCAGCTCCATAGTGCCTTATTATTTGTCCTTTCCAAAGCAGTGCCGTGCACTTCTCAAGGTAAGGTGACATGCTATGATAGGTCATTTGGATCTAAAGTACTTTATGCCTTCAGATGAGCCTCTCATGGTATTTGGCCTAGATCCTGTGACAGTTCAGTCTCTTGTACTCCTCTTCCCTTGCTTTTCTTTTGGTCTTGGAAAGGAATCCTGCTTCTCTTACAGGCTTTCTAAGTGCCATGAAGCACTCTTACGCTGAGGTGAGTGGGCATGTGGCTCTGTGTGTAGCTACTGCCAGTCTCCATGCAATGTGGCACGGGGATGTTCTGGGGAAGCTGTCTGCCTCCTCAACACAAATGGAGTAATTGCTGCCTGTGTATGTCTGTGATAGTATTTCACTCTCAAGAGCTGGGGGTGGAATATTTTTGCAGAAACTTAGTCATAACTGCTGAGCACTTAAGAACAACAAAGGAGGCGTGGAAGAGCG
>NW_010547415.1:8054-17675 GCF_000687285.1 Phaethon lepturus
GAATGAAAAGCTGCAACAATATTTAAATGAGGCTGGGAACCCTTTGATGAAGATGACTGGTGTACAGTGATGGGAGGCTGGTACACCTCATCTGAAGGTGTAGTAGTCTGCTCGCTGCTGCAGCTGGTATTTTTGAGTAGGCTTTTTCAGCACTGCAGCTGGAATCTCTGATTTCCTGTAGAGTTCATTAGTGCAGATAAGGTAACTAGTTTTTGGAGGCATCAGCCATGGTTGTGGTCCTGCTGTACCAGATGCTTCCTGGCAGGGCCAGCCATGTCCAAGTGAATTTATCCTCTGAACAGGTGAATGCAGGCAGGCTTGGGAAGAAGGAAATCTATTCATTTGCTTTTCAAGAAGTTGAAGGGAGAGACAATATATGATGCTTTATGCAATGCAGAGATCTGTAAAACTCAGATAAATAAGTTTACATGTCAAGAGTGGGCCATCTGTTAGCCCAGACCTCTACACAGACTAACCTACCCCGCTCCAGCTGGTGTAGGTATTTTTGTGATGCACTGGGTGCTTGTCATTATGTCTGTCAGCAGAGTGACTAAGGATATGTCTCAGCAGAAGTGCTGCCTTACACAGGTCCTGTCTCTGGCTCCAAGCCCTACTGCTGCTCTATCGTTTGGATTAATGTAGTGATTATCCAGTAGTGATATTCCTCCAGTGAATAAATTGGAGTTTAGTCAGAACTACCACGAGGACATGTATCTCAGGAATTGCACCCTATTTGCCCAGAGAGGGAGAAAACTGATAAATTCAGAAATCAAACCCTGGTGTCCCCTCTACCAGAAACAAATGCATCTTTGATAGCATTCTTTGAGAAAGTAGAATTTGGTGTTCGTGGCGAGAACTGGAGTGTAATTGCAGTGTAATTCTATTCTGCAGAATTCGGTATAAGACATGAAAATTACCTTTTTGTTGGGCTGGAAGATGTATTGGCCAAATGTGTAATCTAGTGTGATGTTGCTGTCTAGGGAATGGTGAGGAAGCTTTGCAAAGTCTAGGCGATGGAGTTACATGCACAAGCTGATGCCTAAGCTCAGAAGCTCAAATGTGTATTTAGGCACATGAATAAAAGTGCATGTATTTTTCAGAGATGCTAGTTTTGGGCAGTTTCCTTTCTTGATTGTGTAAACATCAACCTTGCCTTTTGTGTGGTCTCACAGTTAGACTATGAGGACAGAATGGCTGATAGTGCTGTTGTGACTGATTCTGTGACAATACAGCCTGCCACCTTCGTGTCATCTTCCTCCTTGCTTTTTTTGGTGGTGAGGGGGAAGCTCAGGCCTGTCTGTAACCAGGAAGGGCCTCTTTTTCCCTTTCCTTACATGTATCTCTTTATTTTCTGTTCCAGCAAGCAATTAATTTGTGGAGCACAGGTGAGGAAACAGTGAGAGTACTGGCCTTCCTTGTGCTGAACAAAATCTGCCGCTACAAGAAAGAGGTGTACCTAAGTCCCTTGCTCAAGGTAAGGCTGGTACTTGCTGTACTCTGCATCTTTTCTTTTTCACGTTATGACTTCACATATGCGAAGACCTTAGAGCATGAGCCGCAACCTATTAGGTAGGGCTGGTGCTGGACATAATGCTGGCTACCTCCAGAAAATTAAACAGGGAAGAAATTCTATGTTAGGGCAGAGTGATATCCTGCTTCCTACTACTGCCTTTCCTGCTGGAGGCACACAGGGTCTTAGCAGCAAAGGCCTCTCCTCCTCATCTGTCTACTGGATGAATATTCATCTTCTAAATTCTTGAGGGCTTTCCTCAAGTGCTGACACACTACTCAGTGCTACTGAGCTGCTCTGCTCTTTCAGCTCACAGCTGAACTTCCTAGGTGTAGTTTGCTTAGGTACCATTCTTACAGAAAGAGAACCGTGACCAGCTATAGGCATGTATGGCTCAAAGCCATCCCACAGCTGTCTCTCCTTGCGGAGCAGCAGTGGCAGGGGCATCTTCAAGTTCTGTGCCAAACAGTTTTTCCCGTCTCCCCTGAAGAAGGAGCAGGCTGGATTATTATTTTTGCATACTCCTTTGAAGTGACTTGTCTTATAAAAGGAACATTTCACCCCCGGTTTGGATGTACCTGGGTGGGGAAGGTTAGTGAAAGAACGTTTTTGTTCTATGTGGTTGTTTGTTGTCCTCTTTCCTGCACAGCAAATGTACATCGCATTTGTGAAGAATTCCAGATTCACCTCTCCCAATGTCTTGCCCATGATCAACTTCATGCAGCGCACGCTGACAGAGATGTATGCCCTGGACACACATACCTCTTACCAGCATGCCTTCATCTATATCCGTCAGCTTGCCATTCACTTGCGCAGTGCAATGACGATAAAGAAGAAGGTAGGTACCCATCAGTGTGGAAGGAGTGTACCCTCCTTTAGGGAATGTGTGGAAAGCAGAAAATTATAGTAGCCACTTCAGGCTTCTGGTAGTGTCTCTAAAGTGTCAGTACTTGCATCTGACCAATTTCATAATGTGCCAGGGAATCTTTTGCCAGGGGCTGGGAGCTTCAGAGTTCACCTTGTAGTTGCCTGTGTTTAGAATTTCAGCAAGGAAGGAGAGGAAAGACAACTGCAGGGTTGAAGTCACTTTTCTCTCCCTACCTTGCAGGAGTTTGTGATGTGCATTCAATGTTCTGCCTTGGGCACCCTTTTTTCACTCTGTGAAGCTGCTGTTTGCAGCCTCTGTTGCAAAACCTCAGGGTAAAGAAGCTTAGGAAACACCTGGGTGTGTGCATCTTTCCAGTGAAGTCCATACTATTTAAAGGACTTAATTGAACAAAGCAGCTCAGACCTTTTGGGAGCAGCCCTGATTTCAGCCAACTCCAGTCTGACCTTGGAAATCTGAGTCAGATTGCTAATCCTGGCTTTATTCATGTTTAGCAAAACAGACCCCTATAGATTAATTGTTCAGCTGCTCCCAAACATTGCAGGATTGGTGACCAGTTAAATCTCCTGGCTGTTCAGACGTGGGGATAAATGAAGTCTGGGCTGCATATGCCCTAATTGGATTGCATTGGCTTCTTACACTCTCAGCCCTGGCCCAGACAAGACCTAAATCCACTTGATTTCACAGCTGCGGAGGGTTGTAGGAACTTCAAATGAAAACAGCACAACCAAAATATACAAATCCAAGTAATAAGCCAATTAATTTAAATTGAGCAGTGGGTGGTTATGGAAGGTGGTTGCAAGAGCAGATTGCTTATCTGTTCTGTGCCAGAGAAGCTGAGAACAGAGCTTTTTGGTACATCTTAGTGACCTGGTGAGAGCTGGGAGAGCTCTACCGTTTCCAGCTGTGGCTTAATTCCCTACTGCAAGGTTTGGTCCACTGGCTGCAATTGAGGGCTTCTGTCATTGTTTGAGGACTTGCACATCTTGCTTCATCCATGCAAAAGAGGAGGTGACCTGGGACTTGAAAGTCTGTCTGAAACAAACACAAGTTGGAGCTAAGGCACCTTGCAAAGTGCAATCTCCCAAGTTCTTGGTGCAGTTCTGGGGAATACATGGGCCTGCAGAACTCTTTGGAAAGGATGTTCTTAAGGGCGACTTCTGCACTCTTCTGAGCTTTTATTTAGTCTGGCACTATGGTGGGGAGAGAGTGGGGGCTTGCCCAAACATTCGTGAAAGCAGTATCTCTTGGATTGGTGCAAGACTTGACCCACACCTACTCATACTACTGCGCCAGCCTGAAATCCTGGTTCAGTGTGTCATTGGGTGTCAGGCACACTGCTGGCCTATTGCATTATTTTTGCTGGTAACCGTAAAGACTGACTGAGAAACAGAGCTGAAAGTTTGTTCTTAGCTCTGCTGTCTGTCATTTTTATTCTGCAATTGAAAAAAAAGAAACTGTCCTGGGTAATGTCTTTTCCAAAAGCAGGGAAGAGTGCTGGGTTGCTTACTTGGTCCTTGCTTTGACAGTGAATGTTCCTATGAACATCTTTAAAATGAGCACTGGTTACCTTTCAGAGTTAGTGGGGTGATGCTTAGGGGTTTTTGATTAATACTGAGGGAATAATACTTTGATTAAAAGCTGAGAGAAGGGAAGCCTCAAGTAGGAAAGACAAGCTGCTACATAGCAACTGAGGGAGTTTGAGTGCAGAGAGGGGAAATCCGTATGAATTCCTTGCTAGCTTGAATCTGTAGTGTAGCTTTACACACCCATTTCCCCTGCCTCTGGCCTGCAGAGGCCAGAAGGCAATTGACAAGGGTGTCAGAGATGGGTACGACTTTCCAGCCTTTCTACCTGTGGGAGACTAGGGACTGTCCCAGGGGCTGTGGGTAAATGGAATAGTTAAAGGTTTCCTAATGCTTGGCTACATCCCACCACTTGCTGTGAGCTGGGTCATTAAATCATCCCTCTCAAATGAGCCATACTTGTGAAGAAAAGCAGTCTGTGTGTTGCTCATTATTTCCTTCAAGGCACTAACTAGTACCAAATCATAATGTTGCCAATGCAGCAGCTGAATTTACTGGATGGTGGGTCAGCCACTAGCATCAAAGCAACAGCTAGAATGTTAGTTTTTCCTCTACACAATGTCCTCTTAGAGAATGCTGGATAAAATTAATCCTGCAGAGAAACCAGAGTGAACTCCTCTCAAATGCCACATTTTCAAGTTTGTGCCTGTGTTTTTCCTTTTTCTGCAGGAGAACTTCCAGTCTGTTTACAACTGGCAATATATCCATTGCCTGTATTTCTGGTGTCGGGTTCTCAGCACGATCTATCCTAGTGAGGTCATGGAGCCGTTGATCTATCCTTTGACGCAGGTCATCATTGGCTGTATAAAGTAAGTAGGATTTTTTCTTATTTCTCTTGCTTGATGTGGCAGAGCAGTTACTAAGCGGTATTACTGTTATGTGATTTGGATTTAACCTTGCATTGCAAGGAATTGTCTCAGAGCTGCTTTTGATTGAAGTATTCCAGCTGAAGATGTGTTGTGAGCACCTGTATGTTTAGGTGGTGAGAGCCTAGGAAAGAATAACCTACACCACAGCTAAATTCTCTGTAGAAGGAAGTTCAGTTCTACCTGATTTGGTGTCCAGTTCAAGTTCTTCCATGAGCTCTCATATTGAAAGAGGACCAATTGGTCTGTGACCCAGAGTCAAACTGTGGCCATTTTTGGGCTAATCTGAAGAGTAGCTAAGTGGTGCCCAGCAGTGAGAACAGAAAATATTATGAAATTCCTTTTCCTTTATGCTCTAGAATATTTGCAAGGTTTGTGTGGTCTGGGCCACACTTCTGAATAACGCAAACACTTTTTGCTGTCATCTAGTGGGGAGCTAGGGAGACCCAAAGCAATGCAGTTAACTTTGGTGCTAAAAAGCATGATACCTTTATTGCTGGTGAACTGTGTCACCAGGATGACATTCTAGATAGTGTCCTCTTTTTCTGAAGGAAAGCTTAAAATAACTGAGTAGTCCCCAAGCGTTCATATTCAGAACTAGCTCAAGTTGGGCAGCTTAGCTTTTTAACATCCATCAGAACGCTTTGTCATGTGTAGAGCAGTTGCAGCACTAGGTGGTATTTCTGTGTTGCCGAGTGTTCTTTCCAGGAGATTATAGTTGTCTGGATATTTCTATGGAGAACTGTCCAAGTGCAAGCATGCCATGTATAGCAGTTTCTGACTGTCTCAGAGCTGAGCTATTTGGAAGAAAAAAATGAGGGAGGAGATGAGGACTTGGTTTTGGAATCTAAGTGTGTTTAGATTTTTTAAATTTTTTTTTTCTTAAAATATGCATACCAGTAGGAAGACCTGCTCGGGTTTCTTTGGCATGATGAAAGCTATTCTCATTTGTGGGTTGTTGGGATTTTTTTGTTTGTTTTGGGGGTTTGTTTGTGGGTTTTTTCACTTCCAGAGTATTGGCCAGGTATAATGGTCTGCATTTAAGCTTGCTGAACTCCACTAGTTGCATTAGTGGAGTTGAACCACGGTGGAATTTCTCCCAGTGGTTATTATGGAATCCCAGTGGTGTTAGTTTGTGTGCAGTCAGAGACCAGGGGGAGATGAACTCTTAATAGCAGCTAGTAATTGTACATTCTGCAGTAATAAGGCTTTATTTTGAGGTAGCCTGCAGCGTTCTGCTCTGCAGAAGTTGCAATCTGAATAGCCTGACAGATTATCCTCCCAATTGTACAAAGTGGCAGGGGAAAAAATGTACTGACTTTCCTTGGGACCTAACAGTGTCAAAGTACAGAATAAAGTCCTCATCTCTAGCTCTGCAAATACAATTAGAAGATGCACTTTTTTGTGCATATTTGTTAGAATTTGAAAAACTAGGATGCATTTATTGTTTTTTAGTATGTCTCTGCCGAGAATTTCTTTCTCTTTTCCCATCAGTTTGTATGTTTATGTATGAAATTTTTGTGCTTTGCAAGGGCTGTTAGTAATTGGCATCTAGGGAATTTCTGAATCTCTGGTGATCTCTGAAATCCTGTTAGCTCTGTTAACCAGATTCTCAGCTTTAAAACCACCCGCCTGGTCTTGAAAAACTCCCAAGTGGTGATGGAGATAAGCAGATTTAAACGATCGTTAGAGGATGTGTACATCCCTCTCCCCATCCCCCATGTGCACAGGCTGCTTCGCACTGCTGTTGTAGAGCTTTAGTTGTCCTGTGGACTAATCTAGGTGGTTTTCTACCTGTCCAGGCAGATAAATCAGCTATCTAGGGCCAAGGAAAGGTGAATTGGGTGAGTCTCAACAAAAGCAGCAAATGGAATTTGTTAGCATCTGTGATGGGCAGGGCTGCTTGACATGAAGTGCAATTACTGTCTAACAAGGCTTTAAAGATTTGGGAACCTGACAGATGGGTTCTAGTGTGGGGAAAATAGAACTAGATCCCACCATGGTTTCCTTGCTGAGACAAGCCAGTGTCCAGGATATAAAAAGTGGGCAGGTAGGTTAGCAGATGTGGGAATGATGTGGCTCTGTGGGCTTCAGTCTATACCCAGGGTCCCTAGTGGCTCCTTGCTGCCCATAGGCAGCCTCTTCCCAGTGTTGGTGGCTGTGCTGTCCATGCCGACACCAGCGAGAGTCAGCCTCCGTGCCACATCCCCTGCGGTAGATACTTCTGTAGCAACTGACTTATGGAGGAACTGGGGTTGTTTCTATTTGAGGTGAGAGGATAAAATAATCTAGCCTGCAGGGCAAGGGGGTTTTTTGCTTCATGTACCACTTTATGCGTTTCTGGAAGACCTGTTTAGCGTCGCCTCAGGGGCTCCGTTAGCACCTGACTGCTGTGAGCAGACTTTCCTGTGGAGATGGCACAAATGACGTGGACCCCTCTTTTTGTTTCTCGGGGCTGCTCAGCTTTGAGAGGTGTGTGTATGTGACCAGGTGGAGGGTCAGGATGCTGGGTAACATCTGGAATACCTCTTTCACTTCTCTTGATGTGTAGTGCTCTGGGGTGCATCTGGAGGGTGGTGGTGCTGGGAGGAGACTCCCCTTCCCTGGTGCCTTTTGCACCGGGAGGTGGCGCCTGGCTCCAGCGAAAGGGCAGCGAGTGCTGTCTGTCTGTCTGTCTGTGGGACCTGATCAGCTCTTCATGCTGCCCTGGCCTCTTAGGTGAGGGGAATGGGGACGAACCACCATCCGTCACAGGCTTTTTGCTCTAGGCACGGACCAGGGCAGAATTTGAAAAGTGATAAAACAAGATCACGAGTAGAATAAGGTTGCCTGCTATAATCAAAATTAGCTCCCTCTTCTTGCTTTCCAGCATATAGAATGTATTGGAACTATTTTTAATAATACGTATTTCAGAAACAGACACACATAGTGTGTCTGGAAGTTACCTGTGCTCAAGATGTGGTCCAGGGAAGTTGGACTCCAGGGTGGAGGCTGAGGTTGAAAGAAACTTTTTCTGTCCTGTCTAGACAGAGGAAGATTATAGTCACCCAGGAGTATAGCAGAAGGAGCTGTAGCAAGTAAAAATAAGCCTTGAGAAGCCTGTTCTCTACGCCACAGCCTGTGTGTGCCCTGGCTGCATGGGAGAAGTACAGCAGGCATTCTAAGTGATAGTCATAGTAGGACATTAGAGAGCACTGTCTGCTGGGATGAAATGTGGGTCAGTTTGAACCCTCCATCTGTGCCCTAGAGTGACTAGGCAGTCGGACCTTCTTCAGCAGAGCTGGGACCCAGCTGTGTTTAGTATTCCCTGTGCATCCAGCCATTGGGAAGTTGAGCAGATTGTTGCATCGCTGCGCACTCTAAAATTAATGGTCTTGGTTTACAGTAAATCTATACACTTAACAGGTTTATTCCTCGATCAATTAATTCCTGAGAATGGCTTTCGTCATCTCCAGTGGTGCCAGATCAGGGGTGCAAAGTAGATTTATTTCTTTAATGGATCCAATGATAATTATTTCACTATTTGGAGAGGGGGAGATGCAGATGATTTATGGTGCCTGGTCAAGTATTTTTTTTTTCCCTCTCCTGGATTGCTCAGCAAGCTCTTTGGGGAGGGGAGGAGTTAATTTGTCAGACTTGAGCCTGTTGTCTGGGAACTGTGGTGGTTGGTTTTTTTTAAATCCTTGTTAATGCTGGAGGCATCCATGTCTTCAAGTACAAGTCAGAGTGAGACGTTTCTAGAGTGGTACAGTAATGAGGTCTGGTATCTTCTAGGGATAGCTCTGCATTCTCCCCTTTGCTGCTAGCTTGCCTGGTGCTGGGATTGCTGACCCTTCTCAGTCTCAACCTTACAAAGGGAGTTGGCTCTAATTATTTCTTAATACCTGAGTGCTTAATGGTTTGAAGTATGGGTTCAAGAAAGTCTGTCCTCTTCCCATCTATGCTGATTACTGGCTGTTCAGATGTACATGTTACCTCTCTGAAGGAGATAAGAAGAGCTCATATGCTCCTCTGGACTGGAGAAGGCTGAACAGATTTGGCTGTGAGAGGTCACACTCATTCCTACTCTGTCCTTTCTGATATGCTGGTTGTTGCTAGTCCAGCTCCTCAGTGATGTTTCACACCAAGAGGGGTCACTGTTCAGGTGACAGCATGAACTCTGTGGGTACACAGAGGGTATGTAGCCTGTAATGAGAAACATATTCCTCCTTGTAGGCCCTCTGGTATGTTGGGGAGCACTTTTCATGGACAGACTTGCTGCTTTAGGTGGGCGTTTTACTGCTGGTTCCTGCAGTTTTCCTTGTATACATACCTGTGCTGGGAGCATGAGTGTTGAAAGTGTTGAGCATGACTAAACAGCATCAGTGATAAACTTCACCTGCAGAGCTCTTGTCTTGTAGCACTTTCTTCCAGTAGAAGCTGGAAAATTAGTGCTTTTGTTGCAGGAATTTGTGTGTTATAGCTTTAACATGTGTGAATTTTATTTCTAACTGTGGGATAGCTTCAGCAGCTCAAACAATTTCCTGTGCAATACTAAAGCTGTCTGTCTTTTGTAGAGTAGGAAAGGCTCTCAAGTGTCACTGAAGGCTGCAGGTGCAGTTCCTGTATAAACTTGGCCTAATAGCCTTTCTTCTTTTTTCCTCTCTAGGCTGGTACCAACGGCTCGTTTCTACCCTCTGCGCATGCACTGCATCCGTGCACTTACACTGTTGTCTGAGAACACCAGGACTTTCATCCCAGTGTTGCCATTTATCCTGGAGGTTAGTTGGTTCC
>NW_010547415.1:17706-30824 GCF_000687285.1 Phaethon lepturus
CCATGGCTGATGCCTACTACCTAATAAACACACTCATGTAGTGTACCCTCCAATAGCTCCCAAGATTCCCCAATTTGCTTACTCCCTAAAATCCCTGGAAAACAGTATCAGACAATGTATTCTTTGGTTGGCAAAGAGGATTAAACTTTTATTGGCCTGTGAGTAGAGAGTATGAGAGATCAGCTGGGTGCAAAAATACATTTCTGGGTTGTTTAACCAATGCAGCTGGAGCAGGCAAAGGGTTTGCCAGAGAAGAGATTCAGAGGCTCAGCTGGTTGCAGTAACTCCCTGAGCTGTTGTTACTTGATCCTGCTGATGTGTTCATATCTTAGCAAAAGGAAGAGTTTCTCCTAACTGCAGACAAAGGGTAAATGGAAGGGAAAAGCCCTTCAAGAATTAAAAATTTATTTAGGAAAAAGATCTCAGGGAACATAAGCTGGCAAAATGCAATATGTTTGGTGAAATTCTGGTGCTAAGAGACCATCTGGCTTTCCCGCATATCAGATGCCTGATGTCTCTTCATATAGGTCTTTGTAGCCTTGCTGCTGTGAGGAGGTGGCACAGAAGTGGTGCAGCCAAATTGCACTGGGGAAATGTGAGTGAGGCAGGCTGAGGCATGCAGAAGCCCTAGTAGGTCAGTGTGAGGCTGGATGCTGAAGAGTAGGAGGGAGGGAGACTTCTATAATAAATGACCTGAGTCAGCTGGGCTCATTCCTAATCCAGTTCTGTTGAAGCAAAGGCTTTTGTGGTTTTTTTGTTGTTGTTAATGTCCTTCACAAACCACATCCTCTAACCCTGTGGAAGGCAGTGATGTTTATAGATCTCCTCCTGCTCTCCCGCCTCCTCCACCGCTCCCTGGCCTGGCCTTTGTGGCTTTGCCATTTGCCTGCTTCCTTCCTCTTGTTCATGGATATTTGAAATTCTGCCAGCCATTTAGTGACAGAGGCATCTCCACTCTGGGGTAGTAGAGCTTGGGATGAGGATGGTTTCTCTGCTTTTTAACTTTTTAGCGCTCTGAGACATAAAGCCTTTTTCCCCTTGGGGCCTTCCCGCCCCCCGCCTTTGCATGCTGGCCCCAACACCTAGGCTGTAATCTGTGTGTCGGGCCCCAGCCAGACGTTACCACAGTGCACACTGAGCTTCCTCCCAGCTTCCACAGGCCCCTGACCACATATGATCCTGCTGTGTGTGTTTGTGAGGCGCTACTCAGCTTAGCTCGTCCAGGTGTTGGTGACGAGAGAGATGGGGGCAGGGGAGGTGTGTGCATGTGTGTTGCTTACATACTCTTTCACATTACTTTAACAATTTTTTTTGCTTTAAGTTCTGTAACCCAAGGTCACTGACATGATATTAAACTCCCATATCTCCCTGCAGCTGTCAGCCTTTCCCTTCTTCCTGCCTATCTCCTGCAAGGGATCCTTCAAATATTGTGTGGAGTTCCCAAGAGCATTCAGGGCTATTCCTCCTACACTTCCATCTCTTCCCAACCCCCTCTTCCTCTCTGTTAAAAGTATCTGAACATTCTTAAAACCTTTATCTTGTGGAGACATGCTATCTTCAGGCAGGAGATGTATTCCAGCTGTGCAGATGAGATGGTAGGAAGCTTTAGCACACAGGGGAAATGACCTGCCCAAAGTCCCAAGGTGGCTGTGGCAATGCTGGGAGGAGAAGGCATTCTGATGCCCAGCCTACTGCTCTAACCATGAGCCTGTTTCTACCAGCTCACAAATTCAGCAGTGACTTAGTCAATAAACATTAGTCCTGTGCCACACCATGTCATGAAACAAAATCCATTTTAAGCCCATTATCCAAACCATCATGAGATTGAGTGATCTGATCAGTGTGGTGGTACTAAGCAGAAGTAGACTTGAGGGGTATGACTGGGTCAGGGGAGCAGAATGAAGCCTTCCCAGCATAAGGTATGCTCCATTTGGTAGGAAGGAGGAAAGGGTGCTCTGTCTGTCACTGTTGCAGCTGAATCCAAGTGCAGTAAAAGAATGGCTGTGGAGTTTGTGACCCTATGTTTTGTGCACTTTTTGGAGAGGGCTTTGTGTGGCCTTAGAATGTAGATTCTGTGAAGCTTCTTGTGTAAGAAGTGACTCTAACTCTGTTTCCTTTGCCCCTCTCCATCAAGGAAACCCAACCCTTGCTACCTCTTAGCCCTGTCGTTGCTGTGCTTTCAAGAGATGGCAGATTGAATGTGCAATTCCCGTAGGCACAGGAATTCCCCATGCCTCTGCCAACAGAAATGAGAGCTGGCTGCTTGATGCATCTTGACAAGGGCTGATGCTCCCCAGTGTGGGCATCCAGTGCTGTCTCCTGTCTGACTCTGCCTTCCTGGATGGAGCAAAAGAAGCTTGCTAAAATTACATCTTGGATAGGAGGAGGTGGCTTGGGAGAGAACGTAAAGCAGGCAGGCTTTTATTTTTGTATTGTTACTCCCCTTGGAGGGCCTGTGAGATTCCAGGCTTTTTTTTTCTTTAGCACTTCAATTACTGTGTGACAGGCAGTAGTTTCTGCAGCAGGAAAATTGGTGGCTCCTCTGCTGGAAGGCAGGTGTGAATAAACAAGGTGGAAATCTCCCCACAGGCAGACTTCATATGCCAATTTGAAACTGGCTTCCCCTGTGGAGGGATTGGAGGGATGGGAGAGGAGGTTAACCTTGACATGCTTAGGAAGGCACATGTTTTTCACTTCAACACTTAAATGGCTTGAGTCTTGTTTTGGATGTGCAGCTTGCTCCGGAAGAAGTCCCCAGGGGCTTGGAGTGAACATATATGAGAGAGGGCAGTGGATTGTGTCAGAGGAAACCTGCTGATGCAAAGACTGTAGTTGGAGAATTGATAATGCTGGACATTGTCATACATTTAAGGCACAGATCTGAAATTAGTTTTCTACAAGACATGGGCTCCTTGCCTCCTTTACACAGAGAGGAAGAACTGGAACTTTAGACAGACTAAGCCAAATCACTGCACCAACTGAAGACATATCTTTTCTTTTCCTCATTATCCTCCCTCCACCACTATATTGCAGCTCTTAAATTCTGGATTGCAGCGCTGCAGGTACCACGGGTTGTTTGAGTGAAATCATGCCTGACCAATCTATTAGACTTCTATGATGAGATGATCGGCTCCTTGGATGAGGGGAGAGCAGTGGATGTTGTTTATCTTCTCTTTATCAAGGTTTTGGATACCATCTCCTGTAATTTCCTCACAGACAAGCAGATGAATTGCAGACTAGATAAGAGACTGTGAGGTGTATTGACAGCTGGCTGAACTTCCAGGCTCATGCTCTCATCAGTGGCATGAAATCTAACTAGAGGCTAGCCACTAGTGATGTACCCCAGGGATCAATACTGGGGCTGATACTGGTTATCATAGTCATTAATGGCTTGAATGGTGGGGCAGAGTGGCATCTTGCAGGTGATACAAAGTTGGGAGTTGTTGATATACCAGATAAGTGTCCTGCAATTCAGAGGGACTTTGACAGATTGGAGAAATGGGCAGGCAGAAGCCTCATGTAGTTCAACAGAGAGAAGTGTGACACCCTGCACCTGGAGAAGAGTAACCCCATAGTAACAACATCCTGGGGGCTGACTGGCTGGAAAGCAGTTTGCAGAAAAGGACATGGCCAACAAGTTGACCAAGAGGCAGCAATGCGCCCTTGCAGTAAAGAAGGCAAATGGCATGCTGGGTTGTGTTAGGCAGAGCTTTGCCAGCAGTTTGACTGTAGTCTTTCCCCTGTGCTGAGCACTAGTGAGACCACAGCTGGAGTGCTGTGTCTAGTTCAGGACTCTCCAGGGCAAGGAGAGTCCTGGACATGGACATACTGGAATGAGTCTAGTGAAGAGCTGCAGAGATGAAGAGGTTGGAGCATTGCTCATGTGAGAAGAGGCTGCGAGAGCTGTGACTTTAGCCTCAAGAAGGATCTTATTAATGTGTAAAATACCTGAAAGGAGGGTGCATAGAGGACAGAGCCAGGCTCTCGAGTGCTGTCCAGTGACAGGACAGGATGCAGTGGGCACAAACTGAAACACAACAGCGTCTGAACATCAGGAAATGCTTTTTTTTACAGGATTGCTGAGCACTGGCACAGGGTGGCCAGGAAGGTAGTGGAGTTTCTGTCCTTGGAGATACTCAGAAGCAAGTTGGACATTGTCCTGGGCAGCTGGGTCTAGGTGGCCCTGCTTGAGCAGGGCAGGTTGGACAAGAGGACCTCCAGAGCTTTCTTCCAACCCCAACCATTCTGTGAATAAAGAGGTTGAAGCCAGATTTGTCTCAATGGCACTTAGTGATAAAAGGCATTCTGCAGAAAATTAAATACAGGATGTCCTACTTAAGCATTGGGAGGGGGGGAAGAACCCACAAACCAACCACCCCAACGATTTTATATGGTGAGGCTAGAACAGATTGCCTAGATCAATAGTGGAGTGTCTGTCCTTGGAGATACTCAAAATCTGACTGGACATGGCCCTGAGCAACCTGTTCTAGTTGACTTCCAAAGGCCCCTCCCAACCTTAATTGTTTTGTGACTGAGTGCTTCAAGCCAGCTTCTGCAGAAAGTTGGGCAGCTTGTCTGAACTTGACAATAATCAGACTCTGCTGGAGCAACTTAACTACACTCTCTCAGCCCTTCCCTCAGTGAAGTGGGAGGGTGACTGACAGACCTGAGGGAAAGCTGGCAGGCAGGCCCAGCAAAGCACTCTATCCTTGCTGTGAGCTGGCCTAGGGCAGCCAGCTCTGGGGTGATCAAAGCAGATGCTAGGAGGCTTTTGCTAGAGCCTGAGAGAAAGCAGTGAGGGATGGACGGGGCAATACGGTGGGACTGCTATGGGTGCAGAGTTGGCTCTCTTGGTTTGCACTCTTGGCAGTGCAAGCTATATCTGAATGCCTTTGACTAGCCACGTGGAAATCATCTGTGAGCTTGAGATTGCCAAAAATCCTTCTCCTTCCTGACTGTATTGCCCTGTCCTTTCCTGTCTGCTAGCGGTTATCACTTAAGCCAAACTGTTAGCTTTTGACATTTTCTGGCCCTCTAGTCTCTCATTATCGCCTTTCCACCCTGCCACAGGATTCCTAGACATCAGTCATCCTCTCCTTCAGTCTGAGTTAGCTGATCCATCCTGCACAGTCTTGAGATGTGAAGCACATTTGCCCCCTTACCACAGGCCTTGACCAGCACCCTAGCACCTCCTGGGAGAGTTTCAAAACCTCTGGTTGCATTTCCCCACTTGTCTAGCGGCATGTTAGGATCCCACAGAGCCTGACGCCTTTCACTTTAATACGTCTGACCTCAGGGATCAATACTGCTGTTTTGGCCAAAGAAATAACCGTGCATAACGAGGTTTATAGCATCGATTCCCTGGGCTAGGGCTCTTTGTTTTCACAAGCCACCAAGCTTGTCCCTCCCTTCCAAATAACCTGGATTGACAAATAAAATGTAAAAAAATCAATAGTCGTCTCCATGCTTTTCTGGCCTGGGGGCATCTGTGTGACCTGAACACCCTCCCTTTCCTCCTCTCCTCACCCTCTAGCAATCAGTGTGCTGCATCCCCATGTTGCTGGGCTGGTTGGAGTCTGATGATGAATGTGTTGCTGCTGCATAGAGGGAATAGAAATTATTTCCTGCTCAGGAGTGCAATTTAAAAGCGTTGGGGATGGGAACTGTAGGTTGCTTTTGTGGTGCTCAAAAGTATGGGTTGGCAGGATATGCTCCTCATCAGCTCTCCTCAATGGTTGTCATTGGATATGCAAATGATTACCAATTGCTGGCTGATTTTTTTTTTTTTTTAAGTGAGATCCCATTGCTGGTGAACACCTCCCTTGACTGCCACTTGTTAACCCCTCATTGGGGATCTCTGGGAATCTGCTCTAGATCAAGTGGTCTTTGCAGTTCTTACCATCTCTCTCCTAAGGTCTGCCCCTACCAGGCTGGGAAAGGGCATATTTGTATGGCTGCTCATTTTAGAAACCTTTTGCCCTTTCCTGTATCACAGCTTCAGAGGAAGAGCAGCACAGGCTTATTGGGGTACACAACAGTGTACCCTGTTGCCTGATGTCTGCCCAGGGCTGAAGGGACCAAGGCAGATTCTGGCTCTAGCTGGTTTCAGATGAAAGATGGCTTTCCTGTGTGCCAAATGTAGCCTTTCAGGGAAGTGAAGAATGGGAATTCTCACTGATTGATGTTACCCTTCCCCCAGTAAAGCTGGGAAACTCCTCCCAAAAAAAGAGGAAGTGGGGAAAAGGCTTTCATCATTCTTGGTCTTGGACCAAACTTCAGATGCTACCCTGGAGAGCCAGTCACACACACAGATGTAAACTTCCTCTCCATTTTCTTCTTTCTACTATGTAAGCTTCATACCTTCCATTTCAGAAATACTTTTCACCCCAACCATATCATTAAACAAGCTCTGGAAAAACACCAAAGCAAAGGTGTAGGTCTGCCTTTTGATGTTACATACTAATCTACTGGGCATCCAACTGTACCCTTGAGCCTGTGTGTGCTTATGATTTTAATGAGCAGGACGCATGGTCTCCTCTGAAACTTTGGGAAGGGGCCAGTTTTTCTCCATGTCCCTTGCTATAAATTGAAATGTGAAATTGAATAATACGCACTTATTTAAAGGCTGCTCAGTTATAATTGGTACAAGGAACACCAGTGGGAAATGTATTAGAATAGAAACCTTGCCTGGCAAGGGGTGTTTGTGAAAAGGGCTTACTGTAGTCTCTGCTTCCTGGACAATTATTTCACTGTCAATAAAAGGGTAATGGATTTGGTGTAAGCAACATATAGTCTTGCTGTTGAAAAACTTCTCACCTTGAGGGACAGCTCCAAAATGCACTCAAGCTTTGTAGTATGATCTTTCTGACCATTAGAAGCATGGATCTGAGGAGCAAACCTCTATTTTCTTTGCTGTTGCTTGTGTTGGTTTCCTTTTACCTTACACTTCTGTGATATCTTTCACAATAAGATCTCTAAAGCTTCAAGTGTGGTTGGTATTTGCTCCTTAGCTGTCCCTTGCTAGGGTATTTGAGAAAGCTGTGGGACAGTGAACAGGACAGGCAATGAGGAATCGGGATTTCTGGATTGTCATAGAATGGTTAACGTTGGAAAAGACCTTTAAGGTCATCAAGTCCAACTGTCAACCCAACACCACCATGCCCACTAAACCATGTCCTCTCAGCTCTGCCACTAACTGTGTGATCTTAGTTGAGTGATTTGGTATCTGTTTTGTTTTGCAGTGTGATCATCTTTATGCTCGTTTTTTTTCTGTTGTAGGTTTTTCAACAAGTGGATTTCAACAAGAAGCCAGGACGTATGAGTGCTAAGCCTATAAACTTTGCAGTGATCTTGAAGCTTTCCAATGCCAACCTGCAGGAGAAGGCCTTCCGAGTAAGTGGAACCCTAGTGGCCAAGAGTGCACAACTTCTCTGTAAACAACAGAGTTGCCCTAGCAATATGCTTTGTGCTTCTGTCCTGTAAGGCTGGAGACTCATTTCCCAATCTGGGTGCTGTAGGGTTTAGTTCCTATCTGATACATCTATTTCTGCTTTCCCTGCTCAGGATGGACTCATTGAACAGCTCTATGACCTGACGCTTGAGTATGTCCATTGCCAAGCCTCCAGCATTGGATTCCCAGAGTTGATTCTCCCCACTGTCATTCAGGTAAGGTGTAAGATGCTTCTCAGTCATGCCATGAATATGGACAGAGTGGGATAAAGTCATTTAAGCTATCAGTAAGCTCAAGATGGTCCTCACAGTGTGAGGGGAGAGCCATTTACCTTTTCTTAATTACAGTTTTTCTTTGTATTTTGGGGAATTCTTGGGGAGGAACAGAGGCATCATATCTAATTAGGAGGCTGAAGGTAGGTGAAAGCAGCTGTGGAGTTAGCCACTCTTGGGAGCCAAAGTGGAAGAGAGGGCTGCATAACTGCTGTAGAGATGTGTTTTTGACCAGTCAATGCAGATGAGTTCTCAGCAATTCAGAGTTGTCCAAATTGCTGTATTGTCTCAGAGCAGTACCTGTGGTCTGTGAGCCCATACTTTTCCTTGCCTCACAGCCTTCCTCACATGTTCTCCACAAGATGGCAATATTCCCTCCTTTCACAGTGTCTCCATCAACTGGGGCACTTTCTCCCCAAGTCCCTCCATTCAAAACAGTACAATCCCTGTCTCCATCCCTCCTGCTTGCTGCACCTAACAAAAGTGCTGCAAAGTAGTCTCCTTTGCCTCTCCCCTGGCACCCAGCAGTGGAGGGTGTTCTTCCTAGCTACTTCATGTTTACATACTTCACTGTCCACAATAAAGCTGCCTAATAGTGCTGTGCATCTGGGTGTATTGTGCATAATCCTTCCCTAATACCTTGCTAGCTGGGTGCCTTCAGTTTTGAATGAGCAGTGACGCCTCTCCTTCGAACAGTAAGATTGCTCAGTGCAAATGTGTTGGAACTTGTTCCCTCCCTTCCTCCCAAGTCCTTTCTATTTTTAACTCCCGAGTGGCAAGTGGCATACAAGTTTGGCAGAAGGCTGCTGTCGTATCCTCCATGGGGACATGAACCTCTGCTTTGCTTTGGTGTCAGCCGTGGGATCCTGCGTCTGCATGCCTTGTTGCTATGATGTCTCTGGTTGATGTGGGAGCAATGTCTCAGTTGGGACCCACAGGCTGCTTGGGAGGCAAATCTCCTTGTTTCTGCTGTGTGTAATAGGCTGGCATCTGTCAGGCGCATGACTCTTGGCTGGGTCCCTGCAGCCTGGCACAGGCCATTGCCTAGCTGGCAGTAGGCTGCTTTGGCTAATGTGAGCTGACAGGCACTCTCTGTGCGAGGAGAGCAGCTCCTGTGATTGCTCTCGCTTTGCGTGCTTCTCACTTATCGGCAGCGAACAAAGCCCTTTCCTCTCAGCCAGCAGCTGTTGAGAGCATCGAAGCTGTCGGAGACGATGTTCTAGCTGGAATGAAAAACGGCTGACGGCCCTCTGGCACCAAGCACCCTGTGGCTTCCAAACACACACTGGGACCAGCCTGTATTTCTGCAGAGAATTAATGCTATCAGATTCCTATTTGGCTGCCACTAACCACAGCCTCGTGGCGTCTGCTGGGCTGGGGTGCTGAGGTTAGCTTCCCAAAATCTCAGAGTCTTCGGGAAAGGGAGGGGAGGCTTTTCTCCTGGAATGGTTCCAGTTAACTGTAAAAATCCATCTGTCCTGATTCTTCCTCCCCAATGAGCTCACGCTTCTCTCAGTGCTGTGTCGTAGAGGCTGTGTTCCAGCTGGCGAGGGTTGCATTCCTTGTCTTCTGGTCAGTGGCTTTGGGAGAAGCTAGGCTGAACTGCCTTCAAACTGAACTTTAAAACCTCCTTGCTTGGAAGGCAGGAAGCACTCAGGCAGATCAAAGGGAAGGAGAGCCAGTAGGGTGGGAGATAGTTCAAAGGCTTCTGTTCTGCCCAGCTGCTGGGACGACCCCATTGTGGTCACTGCCTCCGCAGGCTGCTAAGGAGCTTAGAATGCAGAGCCTCTGTGTCTGGATGTTTGGAAGAGACCACCTCTTCCTTCTTCTAGAGCCCTAACAGGTATCACAGAGCAGAGGTGGGAGGTTAAAGGGAAAAACTGGGCAGGCATCAGTAAGGGGTAGGCACTGCTGGGTGGAGGCAGGAGCTAGCATGATCTAGGCATGATTTGCAGTTAGACAGAAGGGCAGGAGGTGTTGGTTTACTTTGCCAGCAGCCACTCCTATTGCTGTTTGCTCTCTGTCCCAAGTTGACTATTCCCTCTGCTTTTTGTGAGTGGGGGATTGGGCTTGATTTGGGTTCCCTGGAATACACCCCCCAGCTGCTTCAGATCATTTATAGTTCCCTGCGTCGTTTACAGTAAGAGGAGCTGGTTTTTTGCTGTGGTTTCTGCTGGTATAAACCATTGGTGTTTAAGGCTGGCAGTTTGACAGAATCAATCCCGCTAATCACAGAGCTGCTCAGCTAGTAACCGACGTGAGATGCTAATGACATACGCACACACACATAGCGTGTATGTTCTGATTGCTTCAATTCTGGAGAGATATGGTTGTATTTGGCAGAGTGGAAAAAGGCATACAGAGTTCATTTCTCTCTCTCTCCTCTATCTTCTTTTACCTTCTTGGTTGTTCTCTGCCTCTTAACACAGGACTGAGATCTCATTATGTTTCATTAATATCTGTGGCAGATAGTGGTGGGACTATGAAGGGATTGCAGGGGTGGGAGAGAGGAGGAGGAAAGAAGAAACGAAGCATACGGCTGTGAGAGCAAACACACAACACCAAACTACACAGATAGAGCCTGAGATTTTGCAGGATTTCTGGTGACACTTCTGCAATGAAAGAAAAATGATAATGTATGTGGCAGCGGATGAAATGGATCTGGGGCTGCAGCTGTGGGGATCAAGTGAGATAAATCGAATGACAAATGCATCTCTCAGTGGAGATAAATATGCAGCACCTATAAAAAATAAATATTTTAGAAAGGGGGGGTGAGGGTAGGACAGGTTTTACCAGCAGAAAAATAGTTTTGCTGGTGGTTTCTTTGTACTTGTTTGATGGGCTATTTGCTTTCTAGAAAGGGGGAAAGGTATTCATTTTAGCTCACGTTTTTCTGAGTTGGCTGTATGATGGCAGGTGGGCATATGCTGGGGGTAAAGGGACAAGAAAAGCCCCCACTGCTAGGTAATGGGGGACATTCTCCATGTGTGTAACAGACAGCAGATCCTGCAGCAATATACCCATCAGGAGAGCAGTGTCCTGACAGAGAGGGGCTAGCTGTGACTGTCACCTCTTGATTAACATTTAATACCTACCCACTTGGCATGTAGGCTTGACAGGAGGGAGACATATTCCTCCTTCCCCCAGCTCTGTCTCTTGAGGCAGAACATTTGAAGCCATAAGTAGAGAAGGCAGTACTGTATTTGCTGACTAGAAACCATTTATCTCTATCACGATAGCATCTGCAGGTCGCAGCTGAGATGAAGGTTCCATTCTGGTTAACCATTTTCTTTTGCCTTGTTGGATCTCTTTCTGTAAATCAAGTGTTTGTGTAGTGTGTGCCTGTGTACATATATATATATATATGGCTCTAGCGAAGAGCTTGGCCTGCAGAATTTGGACAGCACGCCAGGGTCTTGTCTTGGGGTTGGTGAAACTGTTAGCAGACAGTGTAGTAAACTGGAATTCAAGCCACAAGTCAATCTGGACACCCCTATCTCTGTCAGCAAGAGTGCCCACTGCTGCCTCAGCTTTTAGTTTGGAGGTGTCAGAACAATGCAGTGGTGTTGGAGGGTGGTTTTTTTACTGGGAGGGGAAATCCTCTTTGGTGGGGAAAAAAGAGGTTTACTTAAGGACAAGGCTACTGAGATAAAGAAAACAACACAAAAGTGTGCTCTGTTTGCAGTGAAGTCTCGTCTTGATAGTAGTGAAGTGTGTTTTGGGTGCAGAGAGAGTAGGAGCAGATTCTCTGTGAGTAGGAGCAGATTCTCTGTGAGTAGGACAGTCCTTGCCCTTTCAGGCAGCAGTAGGGTTTGCGGTTTCCTGGCAGGTGGGCTCTTGTTCTGTCGGTTACGTGTTATATGTCTTAGGTCTAAAAGAAGGAATTATCTAGGCACATACTGCACAAGTTGTCCACAGAGAGGGTTATTTTGTAAATTTGTGTGTGGGTTTGCGCCCTTGAAAAAAGTCAATGGTGCCAGTTGGGTTGGTACAGTCAGACATTAAGCAAACTTCACATCATGTGACTCTGCAGATGGCCGTCTGTCCTGACCCACAGCTCTGCTGCTGTAGCAGCACCAAGCTTTCCCACTGAGCTACAGCAAAGACCCTTACTCCCAGTCCATGGACACTTCCACCCCGATTTTAATTCTCTTCTCAAGCTCTGCCTTCAATCTCAGCCATCAGTCTCATCCACAGCCTCTTGTATTTGGTATTCCAATATCCACTGGTGTTCTACAGTCCCACAGACACCTTTCCCCATTCTAATCCCGTCTTCCCTGTGCTTTTGGTCATCTAGCATCTACAGTTATTCCTGGTCTCTGTGCATGTGGTCCATAGTTCCTCCTACTATTTGGCTGAGCAGGAGACAGTGATACTGTAACTACAATGGCAGCAAGGAGCTGAGGCTCCAGAGAGCATAGACTTTTTTCCTGCTGGCTGCTTGAACTCTGTGGATACTTTTTTTTTTTTCTCTAGCTAGACGTAGTGTTAAAGGGTGCAAAGAGCTGTTTTTGAGCAAAGCCTCTGTGCTGGATTGCATACAAACATCTGGCCTGTCACTGCAAGTCTTTGCATCCTCCCAGCCCAGGGTGGCAGGACCACAAAGGGCTGAATATGGGTGATGTATCGGAGTATGGTATGAATTGAAGGGAAAAGGCGCCCCATGCTGTCTTGTCACTGGGGGTGGGAAGTGTTTTTTTGCTGATGGGATCTGTTTATGGAAACTATTACATTGCTTTCATTCTTCCTCTCCTTTTCCTCCTCCCAGCTAAAATCTTTCCTGAAGGAATGCAAGATTGCCAACTACTGCAAGCCTATCCGGCAGCTCCTGGAGAAACTGCAGGAAAATTCTGCCTACATCGCCAGCAGGCGTCAGAAAGCTACCTTCGGCGTGGCCAGCAGGGAGTCTGTGGTGAGTCTGCTACTTCGATTTGGGCTTCCTGGAAAGACAGTCAGACTCCAGCTGCTGGGGTTGAGCGGGTGGCAGAGGGAGGAGGGACGATGAGATCCTGGAAATGCAAGTGTGTGGGGTGGGGCAGATGTTCACAAACAACTGAACTCGGCAGGACTCTGATGCTATAGTTGGCAAGACTCTGCAGCCAAGAGCCTCATGGAAAACACAGCCCATAAATTATACCCTTCTATTATTTATAACACACACACATGCATGGAAGCGCCTTGCTTTGCTGGGCCATCTCCTTTGCTCAGAAGTTACTTGGTTTTCATCATCCCATTCCTGATACGTAGGTGCTAGTTTGTGCCTAAAGTGATAGGGGTGGATTCTGCCGCCCCTGTAAGCATGTTGTTTCCTCCTAGTCTGGAGGGACCACTCTTTAGCAGCGTAGAACCAAGCCATTGTCAGACTGATATGTGGCAATTTAGGATCCTGAGGCAAA
>NW_010547415.1:30855-48012 GCF_000687285.1 Phaethon lepturus
TTTTCCTGGGCTCTCGTGGAAACAGCTATAAAATCCAGAAAATTACAAGCTGTAAGAGCAGTGATCAGGCATCCTGGCACTGCAGTTGCTTCTCAAGAGAAAGGCTGCAGAGACAAAAGAATATACCAGCATAAGCATCCAGCCTGCTGAGAAGATGCTGAGCACATTTGACACCTAGAAAAGTTGCAGTGGCTCTGGGTGGCTCAAAGGGCCTGTAGAGCAGTTGAGTTAAATGTTGGGATTCTGCCGTAGTGACGAGATGAATAAAAGTGACTAAGGTGATGATGGAGACCCTCCTCATCTTGGGAAATGAACTGTAGCACAGCTAGAAAACAGTATATTAGAGGGTATGTTAGCTAATATTTGGCCATCCGGCTAACAGGCTGAGAGGTGCTGCCTTGCTCCTTGTTTCTCCTGCTCCAGGAGTCTGCCTGCTCGGAGCCAGGTCCTCTGAGGGATGGTGTAGCATATTGTCAGGACATTCCTTCCAGTGTCCTTGTTTGAAAGTGTTTTTAACTTTTGCTTTGCTCCATCCTTCTTTGGGAACCTGTTGACCTGACCTAAACCAGAGTTAAACCAGAAGGTATTTGAAGCCCAGGCACTATGTAAATGAAGCCAAAGGGAAGGAAGCCTTGTTAATGAAACTTGCTTGGTGTGTCCTTTGGGTTGGGCATTTTATCTTTGCTTTTGATGGGGCATAGCAGCCTTTGCAAGCCTGATAGCAGGTTAACTGTGTGAAAGGAAGTCGTGGGTCTGACTCTTCCTTGCCTGGCAGGAGAGAGGTGAAAATATCTCTGCGAGGTAATTGATGGGTCAGTCATCTCTCTGTGGCCACATGGTATCAGTGGAAAGTCTGGAGTTCTGCATCATTGAAAGCTCCACCTGTTGGCTTGGAGCTGGATATGGAGCAGAAGTTGCAGTGCAGACTAATTTTTCTTCAGACTCTCAGGGGCAGGGACTGTAGGAAAATTAAGTCCTGGCATATCAATGCCAGGACACAGAAGCACTATTCTGGGTTTAAGGGGTTGATGGAACTGGGTTTGAAGTGACTAAGTAGTGTTTCGTTCTGTAAATGTCATTTTGGGTTGGACTGTTTTGCTAAAGAAATTAAGCTTCCCGCCTGGAGTGAAGTGGTTAGGGTTTTGTTTTGTATTTTTTGCGGGCAATGCTGTGACCACCCACCCACTCTGCAGAGGTAGAGATTTCAGCCTCTAGGGCTCTCCATGAAACAGATGGGCTGGGGAAGGCCATTGGCTAAATAAAACAGCGTTTCCAACAAATCTGCCACTGTCTGCTTTTCCCAGCAACTCTGGCTGCAGTCCCTTGTGTAAGAGCTAAATGATTATTTTAACATCTTGCTGCCTGTATGTCTTCTAGTTGACATTGGTGCACCTGCTTTCCCAGGGACATCTGGGTGGCTGAGTAGCATGAATCAGGCAGGGATGGCTCTGGAGGGGCAGCAACAGGCAGCCTGCCTTGAGCAGGGAGGTTGTTCAAGGGAAGCAGGCACCAGTTTGCCAAGCCTGTTTGGAGATGGCTGTTCTGCCATTTAAGGGGGTAGAGCAACAGTATAAAGTGCTGCTCAGGGAGGATGCCTGGGTTGCCTGTGCAATTTTTGCACTGTGGTTTTGTCCTATGGGAGAAGGGAGCCTTTATCTTCTTTTGGTTAATGGGATATCAGTGCTCCTGGGAGCAGAGGAAACAGCCCACTCAGAACTTCTGTGGGGTGGAAGAGACGTAGTGGCTTATCTTTTGTGCCCAGAGGACAGGTTTTGTGCCCCAGGTGGCCCTGTGTTTTCCCCTACTCCTTTGCAAGCAGATGATGTAGATTCCCAAAGAGGGCCAAAGCTTCCACAGAGACTGGGCTTCCCAGAACGATTTGGAGTGTCCCTCGAAGTCTGGGTTGGATTTGCTAGGCTGTCTCCAAGAAACGTGGGGCATTGGCACTTCTCATGAGCCAACGCTTCCAGGGAAGGGACGGGAAGGAGGGGTGTGAGGGGAGGTATTTGCACATCCCCCTTGCCAGCAAGAGCAATTGAAAGCAAGTGCTCTCTGGTACTCACATCCATGCATTTGTGCCTGTTCCACTGTAGGGAGCAGAGCCCAAATTCTGAGCTGATTCTTCCATGCAACATGCTGAAATGCAGCTTTCATGGGGGGAATTACAGACAAATGGGTTTAAATGAGGGGAATAAAGGTGGTGAACGTGATCGGATCTGCACTCCTGAGTAGTGGGCGTGCTTTAGAAAGCTGGATTTTACCTAAGGGTCTATATTATATAATTTTAAAGAAAAAGCCTGGGGATTTAAGTTAGTGCTGCAGAGGGAGCATGGTGGTGCAATGTTTAACTTAATGTGGAGGGACTTGGGGAGAGATCTTCCCTTGCATCCCAGGAACTGTGGTATGGAGGGGTAGGCGCACCAGATGTGTTCAGCCTGACTTCTTCCATATTATTTTAAGATTGAGAACTTTTTTGGGGTAAGAAATAGGTTAATATTTGAGAGTCAGTGCTTTTTGAGAGTACAATGCTAATAGGTTACTATACTAATTAAGTTCTTTGTCAGGGGAGCCAAAAGAAGTGGAGCTTGCAGCTGAAGTTGAATCCAGATGCCTCACGTGCAGCTCTGATGTTCGTCTGCACTAGTGTGGGCCCGGGATCGGCAGGGGAAAATGCAGGGAGGGAAGAGAGTGCCCCAGGACCAGCAGTGTGTGCCGGCCTGCGTTGCAGCTCTGCGGCTGCCAGGCAGACCTTCGCACTGAGCTGGGGAACCTTTGTTTAAGAACAGTGCAGCCCAGCAGGCTGTTACGCTTAATGAAATGTAAAGTGAGGGAATGAGCTGATGGAAACCATTGCCTCATTTCCATGGGATTTCCAGATCTTCTGCATTCATCCCCATCTCACATTTCAGATGGGAGGTTTTTCTGGAGGGTGGGCGATATCTTTGTTACATTTGTACAGATGTGGGCTTGATCCATGCTGGGTGTTGCTCGACAGCACAGTGATGCAAAAGCAGTAATAGAAGGAGAATTGCAAATGGTTAAAGTGGGTGTGATGGCATCCATTCTCTCAAAATTCCCGTTGAGGAGTTCTGACTAGAAAGATGGGAGTGTTTTAATGGTCTTTTTTTATCTCTGGATTCCAGCACACTTTAAAACCAAAAGAGCTGTATCAGACAGAACAAATAGACTTTTGCCCTCCGTAAGAAGAGTCTTTCTCAGAAGCTGTCCATACCAAGCAGCATCAACAAATTGCCCGATTACCGCTGGCAGCCTGATATGAGCCTGATCTATAAATGGGGTGACTTTGTACTCCTCAGGAATTACTCCTCTTGCCATAGCGGTGGGTCAGATCGACAGTAAAGCTGTGCTGTCTGCTGGCTGGCGTCTCTGCTAGCGAGTGCTGCTGGAGTCGGCAGTACATCAGCTGTGCTTTCAGTCAGCCTGCCGGGGAGGAGACCGGAGAGCAGACACAGGCTCCAGCCATGCAGACCTGGAGCTGTGTTACAAACAGTCCCGTGGGGGTTCTGAGTCTGGGACCCATGATTACCAGAAGGGGCCTGTTTGGCTTGATGCAGTATTGATAGCACCTGTTGTAGGATGCATAAATAGATTCTGTGCCATTAGAGTGCAGGTGACCAAGCTGGTTGCCATTTAATTGCCAAAGTTCAGCTTCTGGTGCCAGCTGCAGAGACCACAGATCATCTCCACTTCCCTCCCAGTGATGGGCCAAATCAAGAGGTGGCGTAGACTGATTATTTCACTTCACAATATACACTGAGTACTTGCTTATTTGTGTAGGCTGGGAACTCTGCACTGCTATCCATTGCAGAGACCTCTTTCTGTCTTCTTGTTTATACATTGATCTTTGAACAAACTTTCCAACACCTTGGCTCACAGGCTGCAGCCAACACACCATAGCTCCCTAGTTTTGGGGCTCAGCTCCCCAGAAGCAGTTGATTTGGGATCTGCTGAAGAATATTTGAACTGCTGCTGTGTTTTCTACTGTGAAGATGATCTGGGCTTTTGTTCCCATCCTCCAACAGGATCATTGTGTACACACGGCTGCCGATACAGAGCTCTGGGTTCAGGATACTCTCTTTGGATCTGTGTTGACATTTGAGTGTATTTATGCTAACCTTTGTTCCTGTTACTCGTTCCCTTCTTCCTTTGCCTGTTTCAATTCCTACTTGTATGTCACGTCTTTCTGCTTACATTAGATTGACTTTTCGCTGTGGGGTAATGCAAAGCCTGTGGGCACTGTGGTAATCCAGTTAACAGGTAGTTCTGTGTGGGTTTTAAGTTAAAGGGATGTTGGCAGGTTAAGAAGAATGCATTTTAATATGACATACCACCACCTCGCTTTCAGCACTAACGTGCCAAATGATTGAAGCATAAAATAATTTTTAACCATCTAATTTGCTTCCCACCATTTATGGTGTTTTCACCTCCTTATTCTCCCTGCTTGGACAGCGGAAACAGCGTCGGCACTTCTTCATGCCCTACTCTATCAAGGTTGTGTTGAGTCCAAGACCCTGCAGGGGAATGTTTGTTTCAAAAATAAACACTTGGCTGTAGAACGGGGGGAAAATGCAATCAGACATCTTTGGTATTAGGTCTTGTAAATGTTTGCATGAGATTTTTCTGAATTAAAAAGCAAGAACTTGACCAGGTGATCAAATGCCTCCATTGAAGGAGCAGGGGACAAGTTTCGTCCTGATAGATCCTCTGATCTGTCCCTTTGATTCCTACCTTCAGGTTTCAGTTGAAGTAATTTCTTTTTCATTACAATAGGCTGCATCATCTGACTTGACTTCTGTGTTAGTATCTTCTCATTAGAGTAGAAGTGAATATTCAAGGCCAAGATAGTAATAGTGGATCCCAGGAGGCGTTGAGCTGATTTCAGGAGAGCCTGTTGTGAACTCTTGGTAATTCTGAGAATCGGGCTTCTTTTAGAAGAGAGAAATAGGAATCTGGGAACCCACATTTCAGGCTACCGTACTGAGAAAATGTGGTGGTCTTCCATAAGCTAAAGCATCTTATGCACCATATAGATGCTCCTTTATGAGGACCTTATGCTGTCCTTCAGTGCCATTGGTATCCTGTGCTTTGGCATTACATAAGTAAGCTGTTGTATTGGCCAGCCTGTCCATTACATCTTTTGGCTTTCTTTGATCTCCTTGCAGTGCCTAGGTATTGCTTTACCTAAGGAGAGTTGTCAGTCTCACCACTCCTGACTCAGCAGTTGCTTAAATGATTGTGCCTGAATTCACACTTAGTCCTGCTTGCATTCGTAGTCATAGTTGCCAATTTCCTACTCAGAAGCTGGGAAAAGGTGGTTTGGGAAAGGGTCTTAACCTTTGCTCTTGGCTCCCTGCATTTGCCAATTTCCATTTGTACTGGAAAACTGCTTTGAAAACCTTTCTTAAATTTGCACCCTCTCTCTCCACAGGAACAATGGGAGAAGGAGGTCAAAGAGGAGGGGACACCTCTGACCAAGTATTATACCCAGTGGAAGAAGCTAAGAGAGAAGGAGATACAACTGGAAATCAGCGGCAAAGAAAGAGTAAGAATGAAGTGCCTAACTTACTGGATGTCATCTGTGCTGTGGGAAGACAAGGCAGCTATGTCCCGATAGCAGGATAGCGGCTGGTCAAAACCAGCTCCACTAGTGTGAGCTGAAATTGGCTTGAGCTGTGTGAGTGTGTAGGCTGGGCATTCTTGGAAAGAGCATGGGTGTGGCTGGACAGCAGCCTAGCCGGTGTCTTAAGCTCCCTGCGGATTTGTCTTACAGGGGTCTTTATGAGCAACGTGTATGTCTTCTGCCTGTAGCCTGTTCATTTGCCCAAGTCAATAGAGGATGGGTGAGATAGGGTGAAGTAGCGCTATGCTAAATTTCCCTCTGTCCCTGTTTAGGCTCATGGTGTTCAAGGCCCATTGGTACAGCAGCCTTTGTAATTCAAGGCTAGAAGACAGTAGTGGTAGAGAAATTGTGTGTACTGGCAGGGGTAGGTTCGGTAACAGATTTGATTGCGTCTGAGCAACTGGGGCAATAGCCTTATTGTGGATGTTACTTTTGGAAGAAGCATGTGATGGAGTTTTGAAGTTTAGACTGTGTACACAGTTCCTGTTCTGTGTGTTCATCCCCACATTGGTGGGCTTTCTCACATTGCTTTGGGCAGTTTGCATAATTTCTCGAAAACTGCATTCCTTTCTTGACAGCAAAACAGAGTGGCTCATGTAGTCCTTTAGCTCTTTTTTCCAGCCTGGCAGAATGTGACTGGATTGCCATGCTAAAACCTAACATTGCAAGAAAGTAGGGAGGGGAAAATGCCCCTCTCCTTAGAAAAGGGAATATCAGAGATGAGTTCTGTTTTGCGTTTTCTTATTTCACCCATGTGGGGGTGACTGGTTGTGAGGTGGGACTTTTTGTCTGGACAGAAGTGCTTAGCGTGCCATTTCCCACATCTCCTGCCCAAGGGAAGGCTCCTCGGCCCCTCCTCATGGCACTGCACTCCAGGATGCAGAAGGTGGGGGTGGGAGCTTGCTTACATTAGGAGTCTAAAGGAAAGCTGTCTCGATGCTAATGCAATGAAAGTGGCTGAGCTAGGCTCTTGGCCAGGGAGCAGGAAATAGATATAATTGGTGTCTCCAGCGTATGGTGGGGAACGATTAAAATAATCGATAGGACATGAGGATGATTGGCTCTGAGCCAAGTCCCGGAGCGTGGTAGAAGACCTGGGAGATCCTAGAAATGCTCAGTTTCATATACCAGCCTGAGATAAGGACAGGAGCTGAAATTCCCTGGGGCAGCCATGCAGAGGGAACAAAAAGCACACTTGTTTTCTGTGCAAACTCAGCAGGAGAATGTGGCCTTTGCAGAAAAGAAATTGGGAGTGGGGGGAGCTAAGAAGCAGCAAGGAGTGATGGCTGTGAGTGGGGCTAATTTTTTACCCAAAACTGGCCCTGCTAGTGTGAGCTGACACTTCCCTGGTACTGAAGCAGCTATCACAAGGGGAGAGGAGATCAGGCCTCAGTGTAGACAAGCCCGCGTCTCCCATTAAAGGGAGGAGGGGAGCTGGAGCTCCTTAGGGTGGCCAGGACCAGGTGAGGTGGAGAACTCTCCTTCAGGGGGATTGCTTTTGTATAGCAAGGCTCAAGAGCGTGACTCCTGAAACCAGGTGAAATCTGATGGGCAGTGTCAGGAACTTGTTTTCTCTTGGAGAAAGTGGGATGAACAGATAGTCTGTCTCTCTCTACAGTTTTCGGAGTTAGCTTTCCGAAAGGCCTGTGGCTGCCTGACATCTTTGCTTGGTGAATGGGGCTGTTGTCTCTCTCAGTGGGGACTGCTAGCTTAATGATGCAGCATTGTGAGCCCCAGCAGGAGCGTGAACACCATGAGGCCCATTAGGGCTGGGAAAATCCATGTCCCATTAGCAGCCATTGGGGGGAAAAAAATAATAACAGAAAAATCAGCCTGGCTTTCAGCTGCTATGAGCTGCAGCTTGCCTTATATAAGAACGCTGACCCCGTCTGCCCATTCCATTTGCTTTTCCCAATGGTTTTTAATGGGATATAGACTAATCGGCTTCGTGAGACTCAGTAGATAGTAACCCTCTAGCTGGGGATTAAAAGACTGGCCCCCAAATTACCTAATTACTGCTACTGCGTGATGAACACCGGCTGTATCTGTGAGCTGCGGCTCATTCCTTTGCTTTGTAATCACTCCGCAGCTAGTAGGGTTTTCTCGTGCCTTTATTTTGAGGTGCCCATCTTGAAGGCACTCCTGTGGAGTCTCAGAAAGTTGGAGGTAGCACAAGTCAGCATGATTCAACACCAGGTCCTTTTTAATAGGCCCAGGTTGAGTTCAACCAGTACTGATATGAACCAAAACTGTAGGCTGCTTTTGGAAATGGGGACTTTTCCTAGACAGTATGGAAATACAAAGAAGTCCTAACAGCCTCTACTCCCTGCTTTACATGCTCTGCATAAGATACTGGAGAAATTTTTCACAATGTTGAGATGTCTCTCTCTTTTGCTCCCTTGAGTTGGAGAATTGGAGAAGACTGTTCCACATCATGTACATGAGACATTTTAATCATACACAGCTCCATTTCCACTTTAAACCTGCTAAGTGATATGTTCCATGGAAACATCCCATGCTGAGGACACGTGAGGAGGGAGAAGGAGTCCTTGGATGATTTTTGCATTTCATTTACTGCTGCTGCGCAGTAACAGTGACCAGGGTCATGGGGAACGGGACAAGCCAATAGGGACTTGGGCACTTGATGCATGTTTGTTTGTTGTCAAAACTGGGTTTCTCTTCTGTTTATGACACTTGCAACCTCAACATAATCCTGGTTAGGCAATGCTGGACTCCTAACTGCTGCTGTTGCTGAAGAGTGATAGCTACCAATGCTGCCAGACAGGGACTCTGCAGGTAGCATGGCTCTTGGCACAGAAGAGGGCCCAAAGATGCTGCTTGTGGCTGGGAGACTGCCAGAGTCAGCTCAGCATGTCATACTGATGTTTCCGGTACCTGTTGGAGTGATGGTCTCTGGGACATGAGAGGCCTTGACTGAAATGGAGCTACCTGATGGTCCAGGTCTTGGACTGCAGGAAGCGTTGGTGCTTCTCCCCAAGGCTGGGATGAAGGCAGCATGACCTGGCTGAGGCACTTGTAGAGGCAAGGAATCTATAAACTGAAAGGGATCAGGTATGGGGACTGTGTCTGTGATCACAGCCTAACGCTAGCTTAGAAGCATAGCTGCTGATATACTTTAGCTTCTGAGACCTTTGTGTTTTATTTCTGGACCCTCTCACTGAATCGGTATTTCTGGAGCATCTCCCTCTGCCCTCCCACCCTCCATAAAGTTATATGCCAGAACAGATGAGATGAGTGAAGCATGTCCACCAGAACTGGTAGGGACTAAGGAAAATGTTTTCACCCTAGCAGCTCCCCTGCCCCACGTTATGTTGGAGCATAACCACCCTAGAAAAGGGGATGGTCACACTATGTCGTTAGGCCAGCTGAGGGCAGCTGTTGGGCAGTGACTCTGGATTGCTGCTCTTGCTGTGTTTTGTGTCCCAAGTCTGTTCTCTGGCCTGCAGTGACTGCTTTTGGAAAGCCAGTCATGTGCTGCTTTCTTCACACACCTTTCCAGCACAGAGACAGCCCAGCAGGTCTCTGCAGGGCCAGTGGAAGGAGAGGCATCTCATAGTGGAAAAGAGCTGATGGGAAGCTGATTTAAAATTAGGACCCTGCAAATGGTGGTTGGTGATTTGCTTCCCTCTCCCCGTCTCTGGCCAGCTTCTGACTTTCCATCCTGGTGCTGCAGGTTATTGCTTGTAAGTGCTCAGCTCCCAGAATCAATATTGCCCAGCTGGGGACCATAACCATGAAACAAGCTGGGAGAAATTGCAGGAGCAAATGCATGTCTCCGTGTCTCTCGTTGTCTCTCCCCTCCATCCCTGTATTCCCACTCTATTTGTCTCTCTGCTGAGAGTTGCCTTTCTATATAGACACTGCTTTGCTGCTGCTCCTGACGGGGGAAGTTCATGGGAGGATTGCAGTGGGATGTGGTCAGAGAGGAGTGTGTTGAGGAGTGGTCTGACGGATGGGAGCGAGCAAATGAGTTATTACTCGCAGGGCGAATGTTTCCAAGCAAGCTAATGTGTGCTAATGCATGAGTGCTTCCCAGGAGGTGTGCGGCTAGGCGCGGGCAGCGGGCAGCTGATGTTCAGCGAGCACTTGGGATTTAATTTGCATTCTGATTATCTTTGCCCTGCTGGCCTGAGCCCTTGCAAGTAAATCCTCCCCCTAATCCCCCTCCGGAGAGGTGTAAAGAGCAGTGAGGTGGTGTCAATTGCAAGTACTTAATAGCATTGATATTGGCTGTCTGCAGCAGCAAGGCTTTTGGCCCATTGATCTCCTTAAGAGCTTGCAACTCAGGAGGCCGTGGTGTACACAGACCTTAAGCATCTTCAGCACCATGCCATTTAACTGTGCTGAAATCTGCAGCCAAAAAGAAAGTGCCTTTGCTATAGCTGTCACAGCTTTTGGCGTTGGTGGAAAACTGCTACTTCAGAGATGACCAGCACAGTCTGTCTTGATTGTGCTTGGCTGCCCAAGCTCACAGCGCCTTCATGGCTTTCAGTCCAGAGATCTAGGACAGCCAGCTTGTCATGGATGTCTTGCATTTTTATCCATGCTAAGGTACCAGCACTAGATGGCCCATTAGCAATAGTAGTTTATTAGGTAAAGATCAATAGAGCAATGGTGCTTTGCATGTCTCATTCACCTTTGTAACCAAGTCACGAATCTATCTGTTGCTGCCCTAGTTGTCAGCAGGCAGACCCAACTGTTCTTGACAGTGTGGCTTACACATACTGGGCAAAGCCAAGTTCCTGTGTTTAAACTCGTCACTTTATGTTTAAAAGTACAATTTGAGGTTGTTCTTACTGTTGGTTTTGTTTTTTTCCAGCTTGAAGACTTGAACTTCCCAGAAATAAAGCGTAAGAAGCAAGATGAAAGGAAGGAGGAAGATAAGAAGGAGTTCAAGGACCTATTTGACCTGGACAGTGACTCTGATGAGGAGAATGTTGGATTCCCTATAAAAGGTATGGGGCTGGGCATACCTTCTCCTTGCCCGTAATTCTGTATGATGTGGGTCAATACAGGGGTGCATGCTGGCCATGTTTGGTTCAAAAGATCTATTGTTAGGGAGAGACAGCGCAAGATGATGATGCCCTTTGGAGGCTTTTTAAAGTGACAGGCAGAAGGTGGTTGGGAGGCTTTTATCTTTCTTTCCCTCTCCTACTTTGTCACTCCAGCTCATTTTAAAGCCTTAGTCCTGCATTAGTCGTTTTATGTACATGAGCTGTACTCTCTCCTCCCTTTAGCACCTTTCTTTTGTCACAGACACTGGCCTCAACATGGTAGCCCAAGAACTACCATGTTGGTAGTTTGGCTGAACACAGACCATGCTTTCAAAGGCTTCAAAGTAGTAGCCATGGTTCATATTATAATTCCCAAAGAGTGAGTTCTCCTTCCTGTGGTTATAACCTGTGCAGGTTCTGGGCTAAAGTCTCACCTTGGAGAACATAAAAGTGTTTTCTGTCTTTTTGCAATGTGAGTGGAGGTGCAGAAATTCATGTTTTGTTTCTGCCCCTATAAAAGAGGAGTAAGAATGTTCTACCTGACAGCATGCTGGGGCTTTGCTGTATACTTCATTGCAAACAATAGCTATCGTAAGGGCTGGCTACCAGAACAAGGGTCTTTGATGGAAGAATGGTTATCCTCTCTTTGAATGCACTTCTGATTTATTTATTTTATAGGGACTGATGTGGCAAGTATTCTTGACAAGCCAAGAAAATCTAGAGCTTCTGGAGAAAATGGAGTGATGTCACTCTCTGGCTGTGACCACGAGGGGGCCACACTAAATTGTGGAACCTGCCTGAGAGGTTCCCCACAAAATTTGAGGAAAAAAGTAGATGCTCTTTTTGTAATTTGGAATGTTTGGGATATCACAGGTTTTCTAAATGCATTGTCTTTTGTATAGTAGGGTGACTTGCAGGAATACAGGGTTTTCTTGTTTGGAGATTTAATCTACAGCTAAAGTCCTAGTCTGTGGTGCACATTGTAAGGCGTGAGGATAAATCTTGAGACTTACCGCAGAACCAGTGAGCATTGTCTCCCTCACAGGCATCTGTGACATGGGAGGAAGAAAAGGCTGGAAAACCCTTGTTTGATAGCTTGAGATTGAGGTCAGTGGAATTTTGTTAGGTGACTCGGCAAAGAATGGGAGGAGAGCAAAAGCGAGCACATGACCCACCAAAGTGATGGGAGAGCAGTGTGGCATCAAAATGATTTGCTAAGATACATTCTTGTGATCTGGGGTTGTCCTGCCTGTCATACGAGTCAATGCCTTAGAAGAATCCCAGTGGCTTCTAAAAAGGCAGTGATAACTGCAGTTCAGAAGGCAGGTTGCTGGGAGGCAGGGAAACCCGGGGTCTCTTCTATGCCTCTCAGGAACTGACTTTATGTACACTTGGCAAGTTTCTTGGACTGATGAACTTCTGGATGTACGTTGGGATCCTAACGGGGCATGTCTGTGATGAACGTTACTGATGGCACAATACAAGGTTTATGGCAGCTGTCTGTTGGCACCTAATGTACGCAGCTTCTACCTTGTTTCTGGTGCTTGCCTGCTTGCTGTAGAAATCTCCTGAATATTAAGGATTGCAATCTACTTGCTAGGCATGGCTTTTGCCCCCCTGCCTGTGCATGTGCTTGCGACGTTTGTCCATGAGGTTCTTTCGCAGCTTAAAGGGGATGACATATATTGTGAAGAGAGTGCAAATGAGGACTAAGGCCCACATGGGCCTCTCAAAGGACTCTCTCTCCTCTGTATGAGTCCCACAGCTGTGGTATCTAGTCCGTGGCATCTAGTTGCTGAGCATGCATCAGCACTGCAGTGTCAGTAATGGGCCTTGCCTTCCAACATTCCTGGGTCAGCTGCCTCTCCATAGTCTTTGTTCTTAGTAGGGTGTTTTCTGGAGGGAGGCAACAGGCCCTGAAGGCAGCTTCCATCTCAAGGAGCAACTGTGTTCAGCCCTGCCATGGATCCTGAGGCGCTGGGTGGAGACATCGGAGCACTGGGTCTGTACTGTAGCATCGGGTGAAGTCCCCTCCAGGCAATGGTGTGACTCCGCAGTGGGAAAGGGACAGGGAACAGGGAGGCTGGGAAAAGTGCTTGTGTCTTGGGAGATGCATACAATGAGCTCTTGTTCTTACGCTGTGTGGGGTGTGAGATGTTCCCAGCCATGCTCTGCATTCAGTAACTGTCAGGGCTGGCTGCAGATGGAAGTCAGAGAAGCCAGTGCTTCAGTTTGCAGCAGTTCCCTGTCTTTATGGCCATTGTTCTACTGGGTGGCCAGATGTAAGGGAATTTGGGAGGTCCTGCAGCTGCTGTGGCCTGTGTATTCACTTCTTTACCTGTGAGGTTTGAAGGCATAACAATCTCCTCTCCTCAAATAAGGCAAAAGGAGAGTCTGGGACAATGGAAGGACTTTGGTTCATCTTGAGTCGGCCTCAAACTCCTTCCGAGAGGCATGTTGAGCAGCTGATGGCAGAAATCTAGGCAGGAAATAAGACAAGACTGCCCTGGATGGACCTCCAGGGAGAGGAAAACAAGAAATATGATTGAGAATGTCCAGTGATGCTGACCGTCTTGAAAAGTGACAGGGAGAGACCTGATCCCAGGCAGATTGGTGCTATGAAAGTAACTGTGACAACTGATATGTTCTTGTGGATCTGGGAAGCTCATCAGAGCAGATCAGCTCTTCCAACACACTACTTCCAGACGTGGGCAGAAAGAGATTCCTCTCGGAATGGAAGCAGGGGAGTGGTTTGGGAATGCCAAGGCTTATGTGGGAAAAGAATAGGAGGCTTATTGGAAAGGTCAGCCATATCCAGAGACATCCATGCTCTCCTCATTAGCAAGGCTTAGCAGCAGCACCCAAAACTCTGTTTAGAGTTCTTACTGGAAAGAGCCAGTTCTGGAGACCCGGGGATATGTAGTTCTCTGCAAAGAAGGAGGAGGGAGGGACTTCTGTAAAGGAAGGAGTTCCCTGCAGAAAAGTCTTAGCTAGATAGTTGCAGTGGTCTGTTGCTGTAACTCATCCTCTTCTCCTCTTCGGCAACCCCACGGGTTAAATCTGTGAAGATGGTTGCCCTGGTCTGTAAAACTCTCTTCCCCCTGGTGATTACTACATAAAAGTCTGGATTTCAGAACTTGCTGCTGGTGCAGCATCATTGTGGCTTTCTGGTGGGATGTTGGGTATGGAGGCATAGTGAGAATGGCCCCCATCTCTCGCCAACCACAGCTTGCCAAAATCTTTCCTGTGTTGACAGGATGCTTTTCCAATTAGTAGCTGTTTTGGCCTGTCAGGTCCCAGACCAAATTCACAAGAGTGGAAAATTGCCTGCTAAAAGCCAGGAAATCATCAGTTTTCTGTTATTTAGCTGCTGTTCAAAGCCCCCCATACCTTTTCTTTTGATTTAAATTAAATATTGTATCAGTGAAATGTTGATTTCAGTTTACACTGTCGCTAATCTGTCTGGAAGAGGGTAGGCCTGGAGAGCAGCTAGAGTCCTTGGGTTAACCATTGCTAGCCAAAACATCTTGCTCAACTAGCTTCTACCTCAAAGATCTTTGTTTTTCTCAGGGCAGAGCAGCCTTCTGAAGAGGTCTTTCCAATCCCAGACAGAGAGTGTATGGCATGTTTTTCCCAAACTGAGGGGGTTGAGGAGCTCCTTATTCTCAGTTTGCTATTAGTCATTGGAGGGGAGGGCAAAGGTAGATGATGAAAACTGTCCCTGCACATGGGAGGGGAATAACATGCACATCCTGTTGTCCTCCAGCAGCACTGGTGCAGTTGTGCATTACCTTCCCTTCCGTTCTGAGTGCCTCCCGCTTGTCCACTTCCACCATTTTCAGCTGTGCTGTAGCAGAGGAAGATTTGCTGTGCCCAGCCCCAGGCACTGCTGCAGGAAATGGCCGCCAGCAGTTTGGTGTTTGCAGCTTGCACAGCACTTGGCCCCAGTGTGCTGCTCCCAGATGGGAACCACTCGCCCCAGCTCTCCTCCCACTGGAGAGAAGGAGCGGTAGCAGCATCTGGCAGAGGCACCTCCTCCAGAATCCTCCCGGAACAGCATCCCTTCAGCAGGCAAGGAGGGGCTGCTGGGGACTGCACTGGAGTTGAATAGGAAGCATCATAAATTTCCTGGAAAGTAGGAGAAACTGTGGCATGGGCTGGGGAGCAGATTCAGATGGGGTAGGTCCTGTGGGGAGAATCAGTGTGGGCATAACATTGTGGTAGTGGATTCTCACAGGGCAGATGCTCCTGGAGGTATCCTTGGAGTGATTCAGAGGGGAGAGTCAGCTCTAGCCAGGTGTTACAGCCGTGAATCTTTCTGCCCTTCAGTTCCAGGGCTGCACTATAATTGCATGTGTTGAGGAGAGGGATAACAGGCATAAAGATGCAGGTGCAAGCTAAACACCTCCAGTGCTCTTGCAGTATATGGAGATATCAGGGAAGACGAAAAAGTATGTTCAGGGCAGGAGAGGTTACAGGGCAGTCAGCAGCTTAGAGATGTTCTGAACTGAGGATTGTGGAGGGACTCTTTCGTTTAATGTCCTCTGATGAATCACTTGGTTCCCTGATAGTCCCCGATTCTCATTAATGTGGCTTCCACAGCATCCTCTGGTAACATGGTAAGACATGCCACAACTTCAACGTAGACATTACTTGAAAAAAGCATTTTTTTTTTCCTTTAAGTCTGCTGCCCACTGAACTCGCCGATCAGCCTCTTGTGCTAGCTACAGCCATGAGCCTGCTTTAATGGCCCATGTAGGATCCAGGCATAAACCTTTCTCTTAGGTCTGTCTTCTGAATCCTAACTCCAGTTTTGCATTAGGCTGGAGATGAAAGGCTGATAAGAGGCCATCCACTTCCCTTGGCCCAAGCCTTCTTCCTAGTCCTTCAGGTCCTGCAGGACCCAGCAGCAGATAAGCTCTCTTGATCCTTCCTTACCTTAACCTTAGCAGCTTCACAGCAGCCCAAACCGTGATAAGCCATTTATCTTTGACAGCAGCAGCCTTTTCCCTAGCTCCGTAAGCTTTGCAGGTCTTCAGTCTCTTCCTTCCTGAGTCCCAACCCTGACTTCAGCCTTTTCTGTAGGCCACAGGTTCCTGGTAGAAAAAGCCTCCCACCCATCTGAATCTTCATTTTCACTCCTCAGGCCTCGCTGAATCCAACAGTGAATGAATGAATCTCTTCCGAATCCTAGTGAGACTAGCAATAACAAATGTTTCTGTGTCATGTTTATAGAAGTCTCATTGGGTTTCTTTGTGGTTTGACCCCCTGCTCTGGCAGTACTGTCACTTCTGTTTATTTTAGGGGTTCCTGACAGAACGGAGAGGGAATTCAGTCAGGAAGTTCATCAGCACAAGTCCGTGTCTGCTCCTTTCAGAACCTGGAAATGAGGAACGCTGGTTAGCTCCCTGTCCGTGCATCTTGCGTTGCGCTGGGAGACCTCAACCGAGATCACATTTTGGGGGTGGGGGGTGCTGCTGCATAGCCTGCTGGGGAGGAGTAGCCCCTGCTCAGTGAGTCAATATGAAAAATTCAGGTGTAATAATTGAGGCAGGAGAGGGAGGGATGTCTCAACACAGTTGGAGTGGGATTTGAGACAGGACTCTGAGCTTACATGTCCAGGATCCCAGTATAGTGGTCCTTCTAACGAGGTGACACTGCCTGTTGGCTATTTCTTGTTGCTGTGTTTTGGTCTGCACCTGGCTGTGGTGCAGCCACACCAGGGAATAAATGGCAAGCAGTGCATTGATGCATGCAGCAGGTAAGTCTGCACAGGAAAAGGAAGGAAAGTGTTGAATGCACAGTTGTTTTTTAATCTTGTGGATCTGAGGGGGATTCTTCCTACCTTGTGCAGGTGGAGCTGAAAGCTGCCTGCACATTTCAAAAAAACACCCCCGGCATCCTCCCCAAGAGTGCAGGAAAGGTGGTGAACGCAAACAGTTTCATCACATCAAGACAAGCTGCCCTCTGGAATGGAGAAAGCATTTGGCAGGCAGGAGAGACTCCCTTGCTTGGGTCTCTGCAAGGTCTGAAGAGGGGAGAGAAACAAGCTTGCACATTTCAGGAACCCCTGAGCAGGCAAGGGCAGAAAGAGCTGGGAGATGGGGAGGAAAGAGCGTGGATTTGATCAATCTGTGTGTCGCTAGTGAGGGTGGGCAAGTTCATTTACCAGCTGACGGATCTCTGGGAGGAAAGGCGGCTGCTCCTGGAAATTATTAATGGCTTAGAAAGAGGTGCTGGACTGCCTCGTCATGAGGCAATTAAAGGCGAGAAGGGAGTGTGGCTGCAGCGTCTCTCCGGGCCTGGCTGTAATGAGTGATCTGTCCACATTAGGTGTTGGTGTGCCTCTAATGAACTTGAACAGATTTCTTTATTTATCCCTCACGTAATCATATTACATCAATTTAGTGCCAGACTGGTGGGGGCCGGGGGTGTGGAAGGAGAGGTCAGACATTTTCATTTCCTAGCAGAATAATCATGGCCCTTCTTTGTGGCAAAATT
>NW_010547415.1:48065-51441 GCF_000687285.1 Phaethon lepturus
TGAGGATCTAGAGGCAGAGTGAGGAGGAAGAGGGGAGAAGCACTGGTTAACCGGAGCACCCTAAGCATTGTCTTCTGGTGTCTTCCTGATACACTCCTGCCTCAGGAGATGGAAGCTTGAGTTCTGCGTGAAGGCTGTATTGGGGCCTCTCTGTGTGTACATTGGTGGAAGGGGAGGCAGGGGCTGAGCTTAGAGGAGGAGAGCAAAAGGCTGGAGAAATTCAGTAAATTCATTTTAGTGGCCTGCTGCCTGTGCCATAGCACATAGGAGCGATGTGAGGGCTCAACACCCAGTTCCTGCCCACAGCTGGTTTCTCTGCATATCTCAGATGAGCTGGTATGTCGGTGCTTTTGCTATGCTGCGTGATGGATGGGAGCGTGCCCCTCTTGGTTGTTGCCTGAGCTGCTCAGGTGCCCATCAATATGATGTGGTGCTGTGAATAGCACTGCAATCCATCTCCTGTGGAGCGGGTGCTCTCCGCATGGCTGCAGGCGCCCGAGAGAGCTCCCTCCATGAGATGTACCTTCCGATCCCTCAGGGGCAATTGCACAGAGGCTGCGTGCTGGCAGAGCTGACAGATGGGTGAAAGCAGAGCGAGCAGGGTGATGACGGGGAGCTGGGAATGCTAGCAGCCAGCTTATTAATGGCTCTGTATCCAGTTCAGTGAGTAACATAGGTCAGCTGCTGAGGAGGGAGGGTGGGGCAAAAAATAGGTGCCCCGGTGGGGCCCAAGAATCACAATGTGTGAGAAGGATGTACAGCCAGTTTCCAGGCAGAGTCTGAAGTGTGAATAAATAGCTGCTTCAGCAGTTTTGTAAGGGCAGGCAACCTGCAGCACTGAGCTGGGCTTAGCTTGGGGTGGTGGCTGGAAGGGGGCAGGTAGCAGCAGGTTCTTCTGCTCCCTCTGTACAGAATTTGTGCTCCCTCTGTACAGAATTTGTATTCTGTCATTTAAATGCCTAGTGACTCATGCTGTCTGGAGGGGGGAGAAAGAGGAGAAGCGCTGCTCCACTGAGGTGAACTCAACATAAGTAAAAGAAGTCAGAGGCAGATGATTTTCCCACAGGCCAAGCACCAAGAGGCTCTTAATACTTCCTCCCAGGCTCCCTTGGACCTGGCTAGCCATCTGCAGAGGGAATTTGCAGCAGTGTCTGTTCCTAGACCTTTTTCTTGTGACTAACAGAGGGAATAAAGCTGAGAGGTTTACAAGGATGCCCTGGACCAGAGTTTTCAGTTACATGTAACCATGGAGGGGTGGAGGTGGGTATACGCAGGCGCTATTTCTCAGTGGAACCAGACCTTCTCTGGTCTCAACTGTGTGACTTACTCCTCCTCCTTTCTCATGTCTGTTCAGGTGGCCCATTTCTTATTGTGCTCTTCTGTCCATCTTCCTCTTCTAGCTTTCATGTCTCTCTGAACAGGGAAGACAGTTAGGTGTCTTCATGATGGATGCTTGGGTGCTGTGCTGGTGGTGCTCCATAAACACCAGGTAGCACCAAATCCTGGACTTAAGCAGTAAAACCTTCTAGGGGCTTCTGAGGTGATTTCTCCGACTTTCTGTGTCCTGGCCTTTCTGGCCTCTAGCAAGTGCCTCAAGCAAGAAATGCGTCCTTCTCGGAGCCTCTAGTGCAAGGGGACATGACATGGCTTTTGGAGAAATATGCTAAATTTCCCCTTTAGTGTGTGTATGACCGTGCTCCTGAGGATGAACGTTGGGATGGCAGTACTTTGCCCTTTGCATATACTGCCTGCATGGATGCTTGTGTGCTGCTCTTTATGTTTCCACTTACATAGTAAAAATACTTGCAGGTAAAGCCAAAGCCAAGCAAGCATCAGATGACAGTTCAGAAGCAAGCAGCAAGGACTATGGCGAGGATGATGATGAAGAAGAAGGAAGGTATGACATCGAGGAGGATGAGGAAGAATTGGAAGATGACAGTGACTCAGACAGTAAGTAGTGCGGTTGAGCAAAGGGGAAAGTTAATTATTGACAGCACTGGTAACTGAAGGCTCCTTTGCATTCCGGGCACTCCCCTACAAAGGAACAGTCTCCTTTCTTCTTGCTGTGCCGCTGTTCTGAGCTGTAGGGTGTCAGGAGGGACTCTCACACACAGACACACGCACACATCCCCTGGACAGGGAGACCTGGCAGTTCCGAGTTCACACTGAGAGCGAAGGGGTTAAAGTCTTTGCAGGCCTTGCTCTAACAAGCCACTAGTCCCTTTCATCTCTTTTCAGGGGCCTCCTGCAGAGAGGCTCAAACAAACTCTTGAAGTACAGCCCACCCCGACAGGGTACAGAAACCTTGCTTCAAGGCTCTCCACAGGTTACACATGCATGGGGGTGTGGAGGGTGCACTTCACTTTTCATCTGAGCAGTGCCTGGGGTATGGGGTGCTGCACAGGGGTAACCCTTTAGTTGCTGCTTCTCAATGGCTTCTCCTAGGATAGAACTGGTAGGAGATCTTGCCCAAGTCCTGACTTCATCTCGGGTTTCTGCAATGAAACAGTGGCATTTGCCAGTATGTGTAGCCCTGCTAGAACCACTGCCTTTGTTCTGTGCTTGGTCCTGATCACTTCTGCCAGTTAGTAGCTGCTGCCCAGAGACAGAATCAGTAAGAGTGGTGAGTATCAGTGTGAGAGGCCACCAGTTCAGCATGCTCCTAGCAGGCCAAAAGAACAGCTGCCTAAATGGCTACTGAGCAAGCTGCCAGCTGGGTCACCAGGGCTGCACTAGATGCCAAACCAGGCTTTATTGCAGCTGAGAGAGTATTTTCCCCTTCCGTCCTTTGCACAGAGCCAGAGCCAGCTAGAGAGCCTGCTCTGCACCCCAACGGTGCAGCTAACCACGGTCGACTCGGTCTTGCCTGTGTCTGCCAAGTCACTCTGCTAACTTCGCAGACGGAAGCTGGGCCTGCCAGGGCCTCCGGCTGCTGTGGTGTTCCCTCGCTGGTTTTTGTATGGCACTTGCTTAGGCCTTTGTGTTAGAGGGCCAAGCCCCTGCTCCTCAGCGTGCCATTGGGTGTGATGTGTGGTTGTGGGGAACAGCCACAAAAGCTCCTGTGTGCAGGCTTTCTTTACTAGTTTGGGGAGCAGGGAGAGCAGGAAGGGGGAAAGAACAAGATCTGACTGATTTAGCATGGCAGATGGCTGTGGCTTGGCATGCACACCCAAACCTCGGCGCCGAGAATAGATGGGTATTTGATGCATGTTCTGACAATGCTGTAAAGGATAAAGAGGGAGTGTTTTCCCTCTCTGCCTACTGCAATACTCAGACAAGCTGAAGGAAGAGCATGTTTGGTGTTTGGGGGAGCAGGAACTCTGATTCTCCCTCCCTTCACCCTAATGGCAGCTTTCTTTGCTTTGGGCTGTAGGAG
>NW_010547415.1:51702-52403 GCF_000687285.1 Phaethon lepturus
GCCTCGGCGCCGAGAATAGATGGGTATTTGATGCATGTTCTGACAATGCTGTAAAGGATAAAGAGGGAGTGTTTTCCCTCTCTGCCTACTGCAATACTCAGACAAGCTGAAGGAAGAGCATGTTTGGTGTTTGGGGGAGCAGGAACTCTGATTCTCCCTCCCTTCACCCCTAATGGCAGCTTCCTTTGCTTTGGGCTGTAGGAGCACAGCATAGAGCCAGAGAGTCTCTTAGTGCCAGTGTAGCGGGAGTGACATTCAGGCCTGGGTGCTCGTGGCCTGTGGCACTTTTTCAGACATCAGGCAGGCAGGGCAGACAGGCAAGATCCACCTTCCCAAGTCTTAAGCTCTGTGTGCCGAGCGCTCCTGTTACGCTTTTTACCAAAACGCACACACGTGCAGCCTGGTCGAGCAATGGAACCGTGAGGAGCTCGTGTCCGTGACAGCTTCCCACCCTCCAGCAGGCCAGAGCCGTAGGGCGGGACACAGAGCTCAGCACGTGCTCTCAGTGCCCCGGAGAGGCAATTCTGTGGTCCTGATGCGCTGGTGTCACTGGTGCAGTTTTGAAAGATGTGAACTTCATTGAGCGTCCAGCCCCCGATCTGGGCCGCCAGAGATCGCTTTTTGTCCTTTTTGGCGAGTGGGCTGAAGTGGCAGAGCCTGGCAGCTGATCTGGGGAGTGCTGAGGACAGGGAGAGGCAGGC
>NW_010547415.1:52480-55028 GCF_000687285.1 Phaethon lepturus
GGAGGTAGGAAGTGGTGCTGAGCAGATGCTTTGCTGGTAGAGCCTAAGAAAGATGGTCTGCAGGGCCCCCTTTGGAAGCAAGGTGTAGGAGGCTCAAGCCACACTTCTGTAATGAGAGGGAAGGGCACTGGGATTGAGGACATTTACAGTCCTGCACAGCCCCTAGAAACCAGTTCTCACTTTGCTCTCCACTATTAAAATACCGCTTCAAAAAGGAGGGCGCATGGGGCTAGTTTTGCATGTGGGAGTCTTGCAGTTACCTCTGACGGCTCCTTTCTCTCAGCTTTTAATGCCCAGCCTGACATCTCTAGTGAGGAAGCCTGACAGGAGCTGCGAGGGCTGAAGGTTTGGAGGCACTGCCTGTCTCATGCCCCCAGTTCTTATTTTGCAGTTCTGCCTCAGGCACAACAGTTAGTTGGGCCTCCTCTCCTATTGCCCCAAGTACTTCAGAGCCAGTGCTGTACCAAGCACCCTGCAGCGCTCTCCTACCACTATCTGGGAGCTGCACTGGCGCCAATAAATTAATGAGTGTCTGGGATTAATTAGCAATGAGTTGCCCCGACTCGCCTCACTCTCACTTCCAGTAAAGCAGGATTTACACCTCTCACTCTTTCTCTTTCCCCCCACAGAGGAAGGCGAGGAAGCTGCTCGGGTTTCCCAAGGGTCACAGAAGCAGAGGAGCTGCACTCGTGGGATGTCACGATCTGACCTTGAACAGCTAGCCCAAGGAGAAGAGGACATTGTGGAGGACTTGGCTTTCTCTGATGATGACTGAGCCACACAGTGGCCCTCACAGCCACCTCCTCCAAGCTTATCACAGAGCTGCTCTGTACTGGGATCTCCCAGCCTTCAGCACCTGTAGCTGGTTCTCAAAGAGGTGGTAAGAGCTGAGGGGTATGGAGGGTGGGAGGCCAGCCCCAGGTGCCACCATGGACTTTTCTCAGAGACACACCAGAGATGCTACTTGGACTTTCAAGCTTTTTCTACCAGTTGTGTTTTTGGTAACGGTAAAATTGTGGTTATGTCAAAGCCAGTAAAACTGCTCAGCACAGGTAATAAAAAGCCCTCATTAAAATCTGCTGCCTTAAATAGCACAGGGTTCAGTTTCAGCTCCTGCTAGAGTGTGAGTGAGCCCACCAAGGGGAAGGACAAGTTCTTTTGTCTAGGGGTCCTCCTGTCTGTTCAGCCAACCACCCATGTGGCCCCGTATTTTGCTCTGGGGCCCTCACCAAACCCTCCCTTTTGCCAAGAAGTCAGTTTTTAGCGTGTTTCAAGAGCTTTGTATCTTGACTGCAAATGGAAGGAAGCCTTTATCAGTACCATCAGAAGCAGCTCAGTTCAGTCAAGCTGGCTGTAAGTATGCTAAAGAAGTTAACTTTAAGTGCCTTAGGATGTAGAGGGGAGGGGCATGGAGACCGGAGGTTGTGCAGGCTGGAAGAGTAAGAGGCAAAACTAATAATGTAGGAAAACAACTTTCATTTTGTGATGGCTGTTTGTTTTTGCTAAGCAAATGTATCCCGTGCAAATCCCAGGGCAAGTCTGAGCCCATGCTTTGTAACAGCCCTATTGTTATCCATAGTGACATAAAAGCACCTCTTTCTAGGGCTGCTGATGCTGGTGTTGAACACTCTTTTGTTCTGCGAGTCCTGAAAACAGCAGTGATGATGGCAGGCTGTCTTGGGCACCCAGCCTTTCTTTATTACCACTGCATCACCTGGGCAGCTTCTAGATGCAGCTCATTGCGTGCCTTCCTGTAGAGTGGTGCTTGTGGGAGGACGTTGTGTAACTCAAGGTGTAACTCAAGGTGCGTAAGGGCATTTGTGATCTGCTGGGGAAACAAACGCCTCTCTTGAGACCACTGTTAGTTTGTAGGACTGGCACCGAGGAAACATGTTTCTTTGGAAAATAAACTGGAAATAGAGGGTATTTGCCGAGAGAAATAGGAAAAGTTAAGTATTCTTAGGGCATATCCGACAGAATCACTCCTGAAAAGTAACTGTGCCTTTCAAGTGTGGTGTTAATGCAGATTTTTGGAAAAGAAGATAGAAGGCCAGGACTAAATATGATCTTTATTCTTCTCTGCCACCATTCAGTGAGAGCAGTAGCTATCTGTCAGCGCTAGGGGTGGCCAAGCTACCTGCACTGGCATGTTCATCTCTGCCTTCCGCATTGCCTACATGTTCCCCTCCAGGCGTCCTTATTCCTGCACGCTGCAAGAGGAAAAGATGCTTTTTTAAAAAGCAACCACCTTTCTCTTTTTTTAAAGTTCTGTTTTCATGGACTCAGAAGAACCACAGCTCGGAAATGCTGCCTTATTGTAGATAAAAACCCAGATGTACTGTAGCCTGGCTAGTGGTCTCCCTCTCGCCCACATGTGTAAGTGATAACAACCTGGTGTATGTAAAGAGGTAATTATGCTCTTCCTGTCCTACACTGAGTGCTGCTCCTTTCCTGCTTCCCAGACATCATTACTGCACAGGTAATTACTGCTGTATTACGGTCTTGTGGGGTGTTTGCTTCTGAATTTGTTACACCTTTTTGGAGCAGC
>NW_010547415.1:55059-57211 GCF_000687285.1 Phaethon lepturus
GGTTTCTTTTTCCCAACTGCAGTTACAGTGATTACTAGACCTGCACTTCCTAGACATGCACCCACATACCCTTTGTCCCATAAGGGGGAGGCAGTAACCTCAGAAATTAGTAATTTGGGGTTTTATTAACAACATACATTGTCATTATTGTCACCATTTTGAGCCCACTCTGAGGGGGACACAGCACCTGCTGCTTCATTAGGGGTTCAGGAGTGCTCAAGACTGAGGTTCCCTGTAGCTGGTGAAGTTTGTGTCTTCAGGCAATTACATATGGGAGCCTGGGATATTACTGCAAAGGTGAGAATTTTAAGGCCGTAACTAAAGAAAAAGGTTTGAAACTTTCTTTACTTACCTTTTCTTCCAAAAGAGAAAGGCGTTGCTTTTTCTCCTTTCTAGAACTTAGCTGGGCAAGGTGCTGTCGGGCTTTTGGCATCTGTGAACCAACCCTCAGATTGGCTTTGAGGCTGGAAATGTAGCAGCTCCAGTGCACCAAGAGCTGCCGACGCCAGCGGTAAGGCATATGGCCCCAGTGCACACACAAAGAAAGGAGGCTTCTGCAGTACAGTGACCACTTGGAAGGAGCTCAGGAAGCTAGGTACCATTTGCAAATTAAGTGTTTTTCTTTTTTATTTAAATTGATCGCTGGAAAGCATTTTTATCATGATGTGATGGATAATGACTTTTTTTTTTTTTTACAATATAAAGAAGCTAATGTACCACCAAGCTATTTTGTAAGAAAAACGGTAGCACGTGCAACGTTTAAACAAAAAAAAGGGGGGGGAGGGGAAGAGAGAGAGAGAAGTACCACATGTGATTGTTGTTCACAACTGTACAAGTCACAGGAGGTCACCCCCAGGAGTTACCATCTCATTCACAGTAGTAAAAACTCTACCCATTTTTTTTTTTTTTTAGCCTGAATCCTCCAGCATCCCTCCCCCTCCTGTGGGAACGCACAGGTATCTGTCTTATGGTCCACAGCAGGCCAGAATGTGCAACTACATCCACCTCTGTAACAAGGCTTTAAAAAGAATGAAAACCACCCTATGAACAAAAAAACCCACCCCAAATGTATACAGTCTGTTGTACATGTGAAGGAGGAAGGGGGTCACTCTGGAGTGAGGCCTGTGACCCTTCATCCCACCAAAGCACATGCTCTTTTCTTCTTCTCTTTAAAACAAAACAGCTAAGAAAAAAAAAAAACCAACCTCTGCAGGGCTGGAGCACAGGCAGAGTCCAGTCTCTGTGTGTGCTGAAAGGGACAACGTGCCAGGGAAGACGACAGCCCCTAGCCCGTGCGACAGCGCGGAGCTGCCTGTGCCGTACCATCCACACTGAAGTAAACATGGACCGGAACTTGCCTTTTTGTTCTTTTTCTTTTTGTCTGTCTTTGGTATTGTTTTAAAAGTAAGTTGCTAGAGATGCATAGACACCTGAATGAGGAACTGAGTACAGTTTCCAGGGAGGAGGAGAGATTTGGGAAGGTGGTTGGTTTCATTTTTGATGGGTTTTTTTGCTCAGGGGTGCCGAGTACCACTGGGAGGTGCAGTGCCCGTTCCCCTTCCCTGCGTGGAGTCACACCCAGAAGTTCCTGAAAGCCACGTTTCTTTGAAGGCAAAGAAAGAAAAGCGTTCGTTCCCTGTCCCCGGCTCTCCATCTCGGACTGGTGAGCAAGAACGGGTGTGAAAGGGAATGGGAATGCTGCTGCCGTCCTCCAGAATAATTTTCTTTCTCTTTGCTTGCATTGTCTCCGTACATCTTTGGATAGTTTTCTTTCCTTCCCTTTTTACAGTTTTTAAAACTTCTGTTTTGTTTTTTTAAACAAAAAGCAAATGCATCCAAAAAAATTAAAAACCTCCCTTCCTCACTCCTATGTCTCACGCTGCTGAGGGAGGCTCTCCTGGTCTCTCAAAATGCATTACCTTCAGTTGGTTCAACTGAATCTCAGTTCCAGAAGCAGTCAAGAGCTGTCCTGCAGTTAAGATGGAGGTTTCGCGGTGTCACTGATCCCAGCAATGATGGAGGGGTTTCCATTTTCCTGCTTTGGTGAGACGCGGCTGGCAGAGGGCAGGCCGCTGCTGAAGGGGGAGGCCACGCTGCCTGTGGAGGAGGGCCGGAGATCAGCTGGCGGCAGGTCCCGCTCTGGTGGCCGTAA
>NW_010547415.1:57328-59105 GCF_000687285.1 Phaethon lepturus
TTGTCTTTTCGGGGATACAAAAAAAAAGGGCGGGGGGGGGGGCAAAAAGGGAAGACAATGTGCAACAAACTCTCTTCAGAAATCTATAGAAGCTGCATTTTCATGCAGCAAGCCCAGGTTCTGCACTCCAAAGTGAACTGCAGCTAGGTACTGTTGGGATCACCCTGCAAGGGCTCAGCCTTGAGGAGAAGGAGCTGTGGCATTGAGAAGCTGGTAAACAGCTGGACGCCTGCAGGGCTCGGCCTTGAGGAGAGGAGCTGTGGTAAACATCTAAGAGGAAGTAAAGGAGTGTGTGGACACCTGCAGGCAGCGAATCTTGACTGTGCGAGAAGCACACAGACTGTGTGGGGTAACCAACCAGGACGTGTTTTGTGGCACGTGAAAGAGCTGTAACTGCATAAAAAGCAGACCCTTGTAGCAATAAAGGTCTTTGGCTTGAATCCCCGCGAGAGTCCGTGCCCTATTACTCCATAAGGTATGAGAGCTACCATTCCCAATCCACAAAAACAAAACACCCAACCCCTTGGTGACCTACCAGAGAAGATTAGGGAAGGCTTCCTCCTCTCCTTCCTAAAGGACTCTCTGTCCTGCAGCAGTGCTCCCTAGCTCCGCCATACTGGGCACTTCGGTGCAGGGACTGCAGTACAGCTGGAGCTGCAAGGTCTACCCTAGGTCATGTCTCGGGCTCAAACGTGCCGAGAGGTGCGATGCAGGCTCTTTTCCTGTGACGTGTTCTGTGTGCGTGTGTTCTTTGGCCAGAATGAGACTGAAGGCCTTGCTGAGGTGTGGGCCGAAAGGAAGTGTGCAACCCAAAGCTGAACCAAGTCCAGCTCTGATCTGAAATAATCAGGTCTCACTGGCTCATCAGGAGCCAGCAAGTGGAAACTTGCAGCCTGTTTACCTGGCTAGATATATGATAGCGCTCGTCCCCCTTCGTGGACCCCAGCTCATCCCCTCACGAGTGAGTGAAACACAGTGGTGGTAAGCTAAGTTCCTAGGTCATCTCTGCTACACAGGGCTTCGGGAACATAAGTCTGTAGCTGCCTTCAGGTGAAGGGGGCTGCCCCATTCCTGCCACTTTGGTTAGTTCATTAACAGGTGCCACTGGCTGGACAATTTGATGGAAATCTTCTGCTCTCCTTTTGCTAACCCAGCCCAGGGTACTGTACAGCAGGGACGGTACACAACATCCACTCCTGATGAGCAGGAATTGCTCTTAAGGTGGCCGAGACAACAGCCTGAGGGAAGAAAAATATCTGGCTACAGGGTGGCTGCTGTTAACTGCACAGGAAACTATAAGGCTGCAGCCTCTCCCTTCTTCTGCAGTGCCGAAGAAAACTCCTGAAGCAGTTCTCGCCTCCCGGCAAGGGCCAAAGGCCCCACAACTTCCCAGCACCTACACAGCTGTTTCACATTTAAGCTTAAACAAAAACACAGGCTTGTGTTCAAACCAGACAACTGCGGCATTATTCAGTTAGCAACATCAGGACTTTGCTCCCCACTTACTCCTTACTCCCCCCCCAACCATGCCTTATTATAGAACTTTAAACACTATTGATTAAATTGAAGCAGGGTTTTTCTAGTTTCAGCCCGTATCTCATGTTCCCCCCACCAAATCCGATCTAAGAATGTCTGTGAGCTATTTGGCATTCTCTGTTTTTAAGAAACATAAAGAGTTTTATTTCCTACTGAATTGACCCACAGGGAACAATTGCCCACAGAACCTTTTTATTAGACCCCTCATAAACAGTGAGGCCGTCGGGAAAGTAGGAAAAAT
>NW_010547415.1:59136-67252 GCF_000687285.1 Phaethon lepturus
CGTATTGTTTTAACATAATGTAACAAATGTTGTGGGTTAGGGAAACTACGCCAGAATAGTGACTATCTGTGCAATCCATGTACATGCACGTGCACATTACTGTCATAACTATATGCATGACATAATCCCCTGGGGAATACGATAGAACAGCCTGTTCTTGACATGTGTCAGAAGCTATTTTCTGATTATTAAATGGGGGAAAAAAAGAAGCTAGAGGAGATGTTCTTCTAGATTTGAGTCCAACCCAGGAGAAGTGGAGGCAACTGAAATGGAAGGCACCGTGACAGACGGCTAGGGAAGGCAGGAGAAGAGCAAAGCAATTTGAAGAAAGCAGACCTCTACAGGTAGAGACTTGGGAGGCAAGTCATAGAGGGGGGATAAAAAGGGTATTTTGAGAAGAAAGAAATACCACTATAAGGGCACAACAGCAAACTCAAGGAGGAAATAAAGTCCCCTAAAAGAGAGAACTTGACTAAATCAACAGAGGCAAATACGATTTCTACTTCCAGTGTATCAAAATACAAGTGAATAGGCACAAGCGGAGGGGTGGGGTGCAGTGGGGACAGGGGAGCGGCACGGCCCATCAGCAAGACCAGTAAGCTATGACTAGTAAGAGATAAAAATGTTACAGAAGTCTATTACTAGCACAGCAGAGAAGGGAAGGAGCTGGTCCATTACTCACTGGGGAGGGAAAGTAATCAACAGATGATGCTGAGATGTGTTAAATGCATTTGTGCTTCAAGCCTCGCTAAAAAGGAGAACTACCAAGAGCCATCTAGTCACAAGGAAAATGAGCAGGAAAAGGACTTGCATCCAGTCGAGGAGAAAAAAAGAGACAACTGGTTCCTGAGATGGCTTTACCCCGTTCTTTAGGTACTTCAGGATGTCTATATTCAGCTTCAGCTGATTTGAAACCATCTACCTTGCCTCACCTGCTTACAGCTTTTCTTCTTTCCTGGCCGGTACTTGTGGGAACAGCCTGACATGTCTTTTCTAGCAGGAGCTGGAGCATTTTAGAAGTTTACCTGCATCCCTGTTACTCCCTCCCAGCACTTGTCCTGAACTATTTGCTTCTGCCTGTGTTTTCTTTTGGAAAGAGTTACGTGACTGGCTCCGGATGAGGATATGGAACGTTTTGGAACACAGATCAAGTTTTCTTAAAACCAGAATTATAAATAGATAGATAGATAGATAAATACTGCTTGATAAATTATATTCAACAAACCAGGTCTCTTGACAGCCCTATTCCGGCTAGGGACAACTTTAAAGTGCGCAACTGGCTACTACATGGGAAATTTTCCTACCTGTGACCTTATCTTCAGTGCAGGTCCGAGTTTCAGCCCCATATTGTTCAGTAAGTGCTCTTCTGTCAGGAGGGGCAGGGTCTCACCATCTATAGCCTGTTCTCGGAATACCTGGAAGAAACCAGAACACGGGTCCAGGCTTAGAAATGCCAGTGATGTATCTGATGCGCTCGTCTTGCCACCGCACAGAAGGGTGCCGTAGAAAAGGTAGACTCTAAGAGTCCCCAGTGATGAAGTAGGCCCGTATTAACACGAGAGGTATATACAATCCTGTATCCACAGCTAGGAGCTGACACGTAAAAGGAGACACATGGGAATGTGAATTAGGGCTGGTTGGGCCAGTTTAGATAAAGCAATATATTTTTTTCTTTTTTTTTTTTTTTTTAATTTTGGGATGGGACGTGAAGTTTTTTCTCCGGGAACATCCCCAGATTTAGCAATCAAAACAGCTGACCTAAGTGCAACATCATGAGTAAGCCCAGCTGATAGCGTATGATAGCAGATTTGAGAAAGAAGAGTGACATGCTCAGGGGCCCTATCCCAACTCCAAAAAAGGCAGAAGACATAAGAGAAAAGGTAAGAATCTTAATTTTGGCAAATCCTAGGTCACTCACACTTGTGTGGATATTTGGAAAAAGTTGGCCCAGTAGACTTCAAAAGTATTTGCAGTCTTCAGTGAGGCATATGCAATTGAAAAGGAGGAACTCGCTTGTTCATGCATTTCCTTCTCAAAGCTGCTAATTTCCAAAACAGTCTCCAGGCAAAATACATAAAGAGATCTGTGGAGCACATTCTGCAGGTTAGATGGATTCATGTGCAACACTCAGTTTTGCACTTTTTTTTCCTTTTCCTCTCTCCTCCTTTGCCTATTGTATATTAGAACCATTCCTAGAACATGCGAGCAGCCTGGAGAATGCAGTCCATCGTGCTGTTCGGCAGCGACTCCGGATACTCGGAACACCAACTGGGATCAGGGAGGATGAGCCTTCCTCACCGGTCTGTTTTTAGCACTAGGCCCTTTCTTTTTCCCCCAACGCTTCCAGCAACATGGAATAATAAATATTGCAGTGGCACTGCACTGACCGAGGTAGCCAGCCGGTACCACTAAACTTGGCATGATCCTACGGAGTCAACTGCACTGGCCTTTCAGCCGGATTCCATTAACAACAGAGCAAGTCTCTTGCCCCTCTCCCTGTCAGCTGAGTGAAGCAGGACCTGGTGATGGCCATAGGTATAATCACAGAAATGACAGCAGGGCTAGCACAGTCTTACAAAATCAGAGTTTCATATGAGCACATTCTAACACACCCAGCCATGCAAAACTGTACCATTTTAACATGTTCAGAAAAAAATACTTTGTTTTGCCTCTATTTCAAATGACAGGGTCATGCAAGAGTTTTCCACCTAATACGTACTGTGCTATAAAGGTTACGGTCTGGATTCGTGTCTTACTGCTCCATTCTTCATGTACAGAGCAGGGCTATGCTTACACCAGTGTCCCCTGGATGCTTATTCTGGACATACAGGCTCAATACGTCAAGAGTAAACTGCCATCATTTGGTAATTTAGCCAGCAGGTTCCCCTTGGTTCTGGGCGATGTCAGTCAGATGCCTCTTTTTTCTTTCTAAACCACACCTCCACTCCATAGCGGTTTGTTCACACCCCAGCTCATACTGGATGCTCGCCCAACTGAACTGTGGGGCCCGATCCTGCTGTCTCTCCACGCAGTGGCTTATGCACAGCATTATTATCACTAAACACTACGGCAAGGGCGGGGGGCGGTTCAATTTACTTTAATGGCTTCCTTTTCAGCAGCAGACTGTAGCCCAGAGCCATCCCTTTGGAGAGTGGCAGTGGCTGTTAGAGCCAAGGCAGCTGAGCTGTTGCAAGTGTTTTTTATTGCTGGACTCCACCAGCAAAGCTGCTCATGACTGCAGCATGTGTTTCTGCTCTTTGACCTAGCAAAACTTAGCATACCGATTTCTTTTCCTTCCTCTGAAGCCAATGTGGCTGGGAGCCAAAAGCCTCCCTTTGCCTGGCACTAAAAGCCTCCACAAAGAGCCTTAAACTCAAGAGAAGCATCCCCCTTGGGTGTCCCACAGGTCTTGATCCACTGCAGGGACAAAGCTGAATATTGTCAAGGGCTGAAATCAGGAATGGCAACTTTTGTTTTTGCTAAAGTTTTCTTGTTTGTCTGAAACATGTTTCTAAATGCACAACATACCACCAAACTCTTGCTGGGTTTTCCTGGCAGGAGAAGCCTGCAGACCAGTGCCAGACCTCCCCGGCAGCTGTGGTTTTGGAGGAGAGAACACAGACAGCTCTGCAGTTTAGAGCCACAGAGCTGGGTCGCCCTTGAACACTGGCATTTTCACATAGTAAAAAAATGTGTTAAGCATATAACCATAGTGCATAAAAACGCATCATCCCTTAAGCCATGCACCCTGTACATAATGCAACATAGCAAGGCCACGACAGGAGGCTGTTTACAGCAGCTCCCATTATCGTAAAACATTTTGTTTGCAACGCTCTGAGAAGATTGCTGAACCTTTGTCTGGGCAAGGTATTGATTTCTTCCCCACCGGTATACCAGGAGCTGGTATGGGAGGTGCAAACGGATGATCCTTCTGCAAGGTGGTTGTGTTAAAGATTTCTGCACATTTCCTACTGGCCTAATTCAGAAGCTTCCAGGCAACTCTGAACTTCATTCCCCAACACAGGAATGCAGACAAACTGCAACGCCACCAGTGCAACAGCACACTGTTGGGGAGGGGGTGGGGAACAGAGAACGCGAGTAGCTGTGTGTTTTGGTCTTAGAGCCTTTTGCTTGAGCTCTCTTCAACACATGCTGCAGCCCACACGTGTACAACTCCTGAACCCATCACCCATCCCCTTATCATCCTCACTAAACCCAGCTCCTGCACTCCCCTCTACTGCTGCTTCTCCCTCCCATAAACACCCATCCATCCGCCAGCTTTTTTTAACCAGTGTCTTTTCCCTCCCTCTCTCCATAATCAGAAACTGACCCGTCTCTCTTCCACACACCCAGTCACCCTGATCCACTCCCAAGCACAACCCAAATCTCTGTCATTCCTCTTGGGGAATGTTACATGTACCCCATCTCCGTAACAAGCATTCACTTTCCCAAATACTGCCTCTCCCATGCACGCACAGCTGTTTGCTCCAAAGAGCACTGGTTTTGCAGGGGGTTTTAACAAAGCTTTAAAAAGTTTTTTTTTTTGTGATGGGATTAGCATCACGGTTAGGGGGCAAGGAAGGACAGACTTTAGATTGAAAGCGCATTATCCTGTCACCTGAGCAAGAAGGGGGAGGTGTGGGGCAATTCCCAGTTTCCGCTTCCCCAGTCCCTCTGGAGGGATGCAAAAGCACGCACCTTTCTCCACGGCACACTACTAAATCAGCACACCCTGAAGGGAATCACTTCCCCAGAGCCAGGCATACACACTGCTTTCCCAGCAGGCGGTCCCCGCAGAAGCCGGGGTGCTGTGCTTTACCTTTCTCAAAATGGCTGGGGGCGAGCCTAAGTTCTGGGAGAGGACGCTTGCCTAACGCAGCGAACCGAGGGAGAGACAGCCCTGGCCAAAGAGGGGGAGGAGGCAGATTTTTAGAAATCAGATTTCAGCCAGCCTGGATGTCAAAGGACAGCTTTGCACTCCTTAGCTGTCAGTCAGGGAAACTCCTCTCTTGAAGCGGCATGTCCGGAAAGCTCGACTCCTGCTCTCCTTTCTCCCTTTCAAGGCCTGTTCTCAGCCTAGGATGTCTGTCTGCTGAAAGGCTGGATTGTCTGAACTTTGGCCCTTTGCCTCCCTATCTCTGCTACTTTCAGTCCCTCCCTTCTAAGCACACTATATCCTCTTTACAAGGCTGTCCCAGACAGCTCAGGAATCTGTGCCTTCGCAGTTGGTGCGTTCTCTCAATGGTGCATTCATAATGGACTCCAGCAGATGCGGAAGCCAAAAACACAGGGTTGTTTTCTGTATTGCACCTCACGACCTCACACTGAGCAGGCTTTATGAAGCCCCCAGTACTGACAGATATTTCAACTCTGCTATAATGAGCTTAAAAATCAGTCGCCATCACTCTACAGTGTAAGCATGGAGGTTACTTCCATGCTTGTGCAGGCAGGGTCTCTCGCAGCCCTGCTCTGCCCCCGCAACGCTCTGGGCGCAGCAAGAGAACGCAGCACCTTCTGCCAGGCTGGCTGGCACCACGAGCTGCCCACCCCGACCTAGGGACTACCTGACCACCCATCCCACAGTGCAGCTGCTCCACACAAAGCCAGCACTGTGTTCAGCTCTGCGATAGAGCACAGGCAGCCTCCAAAAGCACGAGCTGGACAGTGAGAGAGACGTAACACTAAGAGCCACTAACCATGACCAACCCTGCAACTCAGATGCTCGCTCCTAACCTACTCCCATTTTCTCCCACTGGACTCTCTCCTTATTGCTATCTGTCTGCAAGGCCCATCACACACCTTCTCAGGGTCTCCGCTGGCAGCAAGTAGCTACTTAGCAATCCAATAGAAAACAAAACAAAACAAAAAACCTTCAGGCCCTGCAGGGCTCCGAGTTACGCCTTCTCCTAGGATGGACAGTGCAATTAAAATAGGCACAGATGGGAGGGAAAGAATAGGGACTTGCAGGGAGGACGTGATGGTCTTGAGGCTGTTAAGAGATTTACCTGAGTGTACTCAGTGCAGCCAGACAAGTTGGACACAAAGCTGCATACATCCTCCACCGTCCATTTGCTGATGTCTTCCAGCGCAGGGCTTTCCTCACCATCCAGAAACAGACCTCCCATGGTGCCTGGATTGTTTGGAGTTGGGGGAGTAGGAAGGAGGGGAGGAGAAAGAAACATAAATCATTAAAATCCCACACGGACAACAACTAGCCTGCAATCTGAATATTTTTCTCTAGCCACACATTCATCTTTAATGACCTGTCAATTAAAGCACTGGGCAGGGTCAATTCATAGGCCTCTTCCTCCTGGAGGTCCGCAGCTTAGAAAGGGGGGCAGGGGAAAGGAAAAATCCTAGCTAATGCATTTCATGTGTTTAACGTTCTTCAGCTGCAGGGAAGAAAGGGGGGGAGGGGAGAGAAAAGAAAAAACCCTGGAGGAGTGTTTCTCCACATGCACCGCAAAGCGGAAAACTCTGACTGCCCTGTGGGTTTCTTTCCCCCAACGCTTCTCCTGGCTACGTGCTCCGAATGACAACAGGCTCCAGCACCTCTCCCTGGTGGCCCGCTGCCTTGCTGGAGCGTGAATCACTGGAGAACGCCTCGCTCCTTCAAAGCGTTCATTTTCAATCCACCCCAGCCTGAAATATCCATCAGATCGGTCCGCCCCACCACAGCCGCTGCCCCAGAATACACTGCCCTCCACTCCACCGCAGGAGCCGGGCATCTCTCCTGGCCCGGTATCTGATGGGTGACGGGATGACCCCTGCCAGCCCCCACGACACCCTGAAGACAGCACAGCTCAGTTCAAGCCGATATGTCAATTCTCCGAAACGCAACAGCGGGTCAGGTCGCAGGCCTGTCAGCAGAGACGAAGGTGATGGGCTCCAAAAGGGTGGAAGAGAGCCCCCCCGCCGCCCTGCGTCGCCGGTGCCTGACAGCACGGGACGTGCATGCGGGGAGAAAACCGGACTGGAGCCGAGAGAGGAGCTGGAGGAGAGGCACAGAGAATAAGAAATGGCAAGAGAAACGCCAGCCAGGTCGCTCATATCTACTGTAGCACGTAAAAGGAAAAACGCAGAAACAAGTAATGAAGAAACCTAGTTCCAGGAAACACCACTTTGTGGGGGGAAAAGGCATTATTAACCTGTGGAACTCACTGCTGCATGATATCATCGAGACCAAGAGATCAAGAGGGACGTTTATAGGGATGTGAACATCCACGATTACAGTGGGTAGAGAAAGAGCTTACGAGGGGAATAAACTGTTCTGCTTCAGGGTGCGAAGCAACAAATTACCAGGAAAAAATATTTCTCCCAGGGGTCTATCATGACAAAATTATCTGTTCTGTAGGCTTAAGGTTTTTCCCTGAGGCATTTGATCAGCACCATGGACGTAACCCCTTGCTGTGACTCCCTTGCTCCTGTCCACAGCAGGTCAGATAGCACTGCTACAAGCAAAGACAAGAATAAAGAGGGATGCAACAAAATCAAGGCGGGGAGCACAAGCCCAGAGAACGAGCAGCGACCAGCTCCCTGGGGGAACGCACCAGGACAGAGGAAAGAGGCACAGAACGAGGCGCAGAACGAGCAAACAGCAAAGCCACACGCCGGGTCTCCACTAGCTAGTTGGCAAAGCCACCAGCACAGTCCGAGGTTACGGGAAAAGGACAGGATTTACAAAGGAAGTTATCATACCAATAAGATGCTTTTAAAACAACATAAGTCTGAACAAGCAGCAGTCAGACACTATGTAATCATTTCCACTACATTTCCGCTCCCAACTTCCCGCTTCCCTTCCCAGCCTTGCCCTCCGCACTGTTCCTGTAGCTGCACCACCACTTCCCCTCCAGCCGCACCGCCTCCACCCAGGGATGGAGACGGCCATGCCCTCTGCAGCCCACACCCCCACCGGGTAGTCGATGTGCATCTCCCAGTGCAGCAACGACACAGGGACATCAGCCTCCCGGGCAGAGCGCGCCAGCCGCTGCTGGCAACGCCCCTAGCCAACGGGGATGAGTCCGTGTTTCTCCTTACACGCACGGGCCAGTGCAAACAGGCGAGTGCCAACTCCAGTGCCGGAACGTCTTGGCTGGAGCCGTAGGGAGAGACGGGA
>NW_010547415.1:67324-68083 GCF_000687285.1 Phaethon lepturus
GCCAGCTCTACCTGTCCCTCTGGAGTAGGGAGGGGGCTCTCCCTCTCTCTCCCTGTGCTTCAGGGGCTCGGCACGTCTTTGCAGGTCCCCTTGCCAGCGCTTCCTCCCAGCCTGGGACCCTCAGAGTGCTCACTGGGGGCAACAACCAGGCCTTTCACACTCCCTCCACACCCCTAGTCTCTACCACCATCTTCCCTTCTTGCAGGCACAGGGCCCTCTCCCCTCTGGCATAAGTACCAGGCTTGCAAGATGCTGCTCCCCAGGACAGCTCTGCCCGGCCATGACGCGCCAAGTGTGGAGGGCTCGTTGCTCCCCACCTCGCCACCCTGTGCCCTGCCGGAGGCCAGGCAGCTCCTCACTCTCTTCACACGCCTTCTTCTTCCAGCTAGGAAAAGCTTCGAATAGTTTTGTGTGTCTGGTAACAGCTGCAGAGAAAACGAGCGGCTTTCCTGCGAGCTAGGCGCCTGTCAGCGCGGGAGGTGGAGGCAGAGGCCGTTGCCAAAGAGCCAGCAAGCACTTTCCTTCCCCTCGCCACCCCCAGCTACCAGACAGACAGATGGACACGGGCCCTCATTCTCATTCCTATTGCATTCCATTTTCCAGGAGACAAACTCACAGCTGCTTATGTTAAAATTCACAAAACACCCAAACGGCTGAGGGCTTTTTTTTTCCCCCCCTTTTTTTTTTTGCCATTTCAGGGGAGGGTTTTTCTTTGTCAGGGTGGGGGATAATTCTCTTTCTCCTGTTTGGAAGAGTGGT
>NW_010547415.1:68098-69640 GCF_000687285.1 Phaethon lepturus
AAATAGAGGAAGTGAAATTGAACTCAATTATTCCAGGCACAGTCAATGCTCGGGCGAGACACCTCCATCTGCAGCCAGAGCAAGCGTCTCCGAGGGGATCTGACTGTAACAGCCAACTGCTTTAAAATTAGGTACTTCCTTATTCCCAAAGCAAGCCAAGGATTGAATTGCAGCAACACAGTGCTTGGGAATGAATTCTCCAGTCACCAGCCAGCCAGACCCATCCTTAGGGTTTAACCTCAGCCTGCACAGAGAGAGGATGGTCAGTCCCTGCCAGGTCCCCACCAGTACGAGCAGAGATTTAGCCCACATGCTGCAGTCACAGCTGGCACGGATGAGGGGAAAGGTGTAAGGCTTCCTTATACAGTCCCTCTCCTGTACACGTGCCTGCAGTCCTGGAAGTGGACCGAACGCGGGATCATTTGCAGGGTTACTGACATCGCCATCAGAGCTGGGCTAGAAACTGCTTCTCCTACAGAAGCCTTTCTCCTCTGTGGTTTTCTTTCCTTTGTCTCTTTGTGCCCCCAGAATAAAGGAAGGGAGAGGTCAAGATGCACACAGATGCACACACAGTAAGCCTGCTGTGTCCAAGAGTGAGGGCAAGACAGGCCCGTTGTATGAGAACAAGAAATATTTTCCACGTACCCACACACAGAGAAATACAATGCAGCCAAAATAATATTTATCTCGGAGAATTTGTTTTCCCTTCCCACTTATACTAGGGAAACCGGGACTGATTGGTGGAAATTTTCTTGGGAGAGGGGAAGGTAAATACCAATACGTTGGGTTCTGGCCTATTAGCAATTTCTGTGCCACAAAACTTAAAAGCTAGAGGGTGGAAACCTATTTCCACTGAAGTTAGTGGCAAAACACCCCTGTTCCCTGCAGAAAAGCCAAAATCTGACGGTGGCTGCAGAGGAGCTCAGCCCTAGTAGCTCCAAAGACTCTGTGACCATTCTGTGTACTCAGTACCCCTGAAGTCAGGGTTGTGGAGCCTGGCGTTCAGGCGTGCCCCACTGCCCTTTTGCTCCCACTTCAGCTCTGTCACCCGTCTGAAGTCAGCAGGTGCAAGAATAACCCCAGGAAGGACTTCTGTAGGAGGACACAACAGCTCATTACAGTGGTCCCTCTGGCCTCAGTGTCTTTCTAATTCACAACTAGTACAGGACCAGCCCTCATCACACTGCATCCAGTCACTGGCCCTTTCTAATTTTAAAGTCCCTAGAGCAGAAGGGCTCCCGTCTTTCCTCCCATCCCTCTTTGGGAAGATGCTGCACCGTCTGCTCCGTCTCTGTGTGTGGCTGCACCCACTCACCACCGCTGTGGCAGTTTGGAGAATGATAACAAATAGGTGCCAAGTGGCTAGAAGGGACACACCTTCTATTATACTAATGACATGTCACTGGATCCTGCTGGACTGCAAGGATGCATAAAGGGCAGCATCTATTCCCTGCCAGGCCTCCTCTGTCTTGCTCTGTGATAAATGATGGTCCGAGAGACTGGTAATGGATTACGGAGCATTTCACCAGATGGGGCCCAGCG
>NW_010547415.1:69671-71306 GCF_000687285.1 Phaethon lepturus
TCCATCGTCCCACGCCAGCGTCTTCAAGACAGGTGTCCACGTAAAAGCCCTCACCACCCATGCCGCAATCCATTTATAATTTTCCTCCCTCCTCCTGATATCCAGCTGCTTCAGAGAGAAGCCAAAGGCTGAACAGGTCAGGGAGAGCAACTCTTCTGGCCATTCCAGTAAGGGAAACCTCCGCTGCAAATCCAGCAGACAGGCTGCAATGGGGCTGGCTCTGCTGCACGGAGACATGCCAGTTTTTGCTGCTGGTATCACAGGAGACAATTCAGGTGCAAACTGGGAGACCCATGCACAAAGCAAACCCCCTTGGAAGTCAGTCCACCTAAGGGTTTAATCAGTTTTGCTACCACTCGCTAGCCCTTCTCCCATTCCTCCCTGTGCCTCCACCCCCTTCCTTCATGCACACCGGAGCAGGCTCGGGTCATGGAGCAGCACTGGAAGGCTTGCGTTAATTGCTCTCCAGGCTACGGATCGATAGGAGGATTTTAGCCTCCTGCATGCTCCATCCTTCACCTTTTCCAAAGGACGGGGCTGGAGGAGGGTGGCGGGAGGAGGGGAGCAAGGCTGCTGAAACCTTGACGAGATGAGGTCATCGAGCAGCCGCCAGATCCCCAGAAGGCAGCTCAGGGAATCGACCCAGCTCTGGCTGCCTTGTCGATATTCTTCCCAGTAGGGACAGAAAACAGCTCTCTGCCTCCAAAGGAGGAACCTCCCCTTGCTAGAACACCAGAGGAGCTGCCTGAAACTCAGTGGTCGTTTTCACCCAGCCACTTCTCTCCTCCCTCTGGCTACACCTTTTGGCCTGACATGTTCCCTGCCTTGTTTAGGTGGTCACTTTATAATACCAGTCTCCAGTGTAAAGCACAACATCGCGACCACCCAGGCCAAAAGAGCAGTCCTTGTGCAAAAAAGGATTACAGAAATTACCTGGCACTGGGGCAGAGGTGAGTGCAGTTCTGTCTGTCTGTCTGCAGGTGCTTTGTGCTCCCCAAGGGCCAAAGCAGCGCATTTTCCATTGACACGTTACCCCAGCACACCCCACGAACCCTGCAGCATCTGGATCAATATATCCCTCAAAATTTCAGTTGCTGAACTCCCAGCTCCTCTATCGAGCTGCTGTGCTGCACTGAACAAGATGCCCTGTCTTCCCAAGGCTGTTTCAGATGAGAGCTTCTGCTATGGAGCTGTACAGTGCCTAGCACAACAGGGCCTAAACTCAGTGCTGCTATCCCACAAACAGGCAATATTAACAGCCGCAACAACACGTGAAGCTAGCCAAAAGCCAAAGAGCCCTCAGGAAAAGACCTACAGCTCTGGAACGGGCTCCACAAATCAGAAGTGCCTGAAAACTGGGCAGTGAAACACAGCCCTGATCTTTGCTGAGGCCCTAAGACACGATCATGATATAAATTCGAAGTGATAATAATAAATGGCCTATTACAGTAACTTGCACATTGCTGGGGGAGGGAGGAAACCCATCTACAATCCAGGCCTCCCTGCAGAGCCTCACACAAGCGATGAGCACCACAAAGCCGTGCATTTCCCTTTTTAATGGCCGGGAGAAAAAGGCTCCTGTGAGGAAGCCTCAGCAGCCCAAGGCAGCAGGGATATTTATCATGTTGGGCACCT
>NW_010547415.1:71369-73206 GCF_000687285.1 Phaethon lepturus
TCCTGGTTGGAAGGCAACTCTAATGAGCGATGGGCAGCCACGTATACAACCGCAGCAGCTCTTTGCATAGAAAAACAGGCAGCCTCAGCGACCCACATGCCATGCCCCCGCTTTCTCCCTCCTCCACATGGCAGGAGGTCCTACCTCCTGCTAATTGCTCAGCCAAATAATTAACTGAAGCAGATTTTGGCTCTTGGCTAGGCTAGCGGGGCTGCCACCCTGCTCTGCCCACAGGAGACCCCTGGGCACACCAGCTACCAGGGTGTAGTGTACAAACCCCACTTTGTACCACCTGTACTCACTGCTCCCTCTGGCTCTAGCTGTGCCTGCCTTTGCTTGCCCATCTCCACAGCCCAAGGGACTTGTAGCTGGAGACCAGAGAGCCGGCAATGAGTTCCCTGCCTGCCTGTCCCATCCAACAGGCATCAATCCAGCTGTACCAGTGCCTGCGAGACTGAGAAATACAGCACAGACAGGACAAAGAGCCCATCTACACCTGCCCTGGAAAAGGGGGCACAGCAGTGGTAACTCTGAGACCTCCAAAGGCATGGGGCAGCCAAGATGTGTAAGTCGCTGCTGGGGACCTCCCAAAGGTGCAGTCTCACACGCTACCCTGCAGGGAGGAAAATCCTGCAGCCTTAATCCTCCATTTCCCTCTCCTCGAACCACGGTGATGCCGAGGGAGAACTGAGCACGTGGGAACCAGCCAGCCACCCTCCAGCCCTGCACATCCCCAGTGCCATCTGCACCTCCCCCGGCAGAACAGCCTCAGCCTCGCTACCAGCCCACAGACTCTGCCCAAGTCACCCTGCGAAGCTCCCCTTCTGTTCCTTTGTCCTCTGTATCTGCATGTTCCTCTCCAGCCTGGCTCCTCCAATACCCACTGCTTGGACATCACCTGAGTGCAGCCCAAGAGTCTTTTACAGTCTCTACAGCCTTGCAGGCCATCCTTCCAGATACAACACTTCTGACCCTTTACTTTTTAGGGCAGCACCTTGCAGCCATTAATAATTTTTGTAGCCTCTTCCTGAAGACCCCTATAGTTACTGGCGTCTGTCCTGAAACACAGCTTCCAAAGAAGGCCCAAGCAACTGCAAGATCCCTTAGTCCATATTGGGATCTCCCTTCTCATGTGCCTGGGATTCACTTTGTCCCTGCTGGCCCCCTTTATGACACTTGATTTGCTTCATTGCAAATGGAGTCCTTTACACTGATTAAAAGAAGGCGTTTGGTTCCCTGCAGAGAAAAAAAAAAAAAAAAAAGAACTACAACCACGCTACAGAACAGGAAGGGGGAAGAGTCCCACTTTTAGCACGATGAAAAACATGTCACTACTCCAGCCAGTAACTCAGTGACAGGCCCCCATGCACTCACCTGCATGAAAGTACGGGCTCATCGTGTAAGGGAATCCAAAGGGTAGCGGCTGAGGTGGTGGGATGGAGGCTGGCGGAAGATATTTCACCTCGTTTTTGTTGATGCCTGGGCCGAGCAAATGGCTGGGGGACTCAGCGCTCGAGGAACTGCAGGGGGCATTTTGGCCAACAGCCGCTTCACCCAGCTCCTTGGCCCCTTCACAGACTTTGCCCGTCTCTTTGCACTCCTTAAGCTCAGCAGCTGAGCTGCTGCTCTCAGCCTTCAGGCTCTCTGGCTTCTCGTCGCTCACATCCGCGTCGCTCTCAGAGTCCTTCATCTCCTCATCGTTACAGTCTGGTGCCCCATCCCGCGCCCGGGGCTCCACCAGCTCCTTGGCTTCGCTCAACCCCTGCGGCTCAGCGCGGTGGTGTGCCGACTTCCGGCTGCCCCGCCGGGGCTGCTCCTTGGGTGGCGTGGCACTGCT
>NW_010547415.1:73309-83154 GCF_000687285.1 Phaethon lepturus
TGAGGGAGAGCAGGGGAGTGTTATTGTGCCGCAGGACCAGCATGGCGTTCCTCCTGGAGAGCTCCTCCCGCAGCGGGTGGCCCTCGGGGATGTCGTGCACATTGCGCAGGGCCGGGTGGTCTGGGGGCAAGCCGGGATGCAGGCTCAGCGGGTCACCAGCCAGTAGCCGTTGCCTGTGGAGATTCTCCAGCTCCTTCTGGCGGATGATCTCGGCCGACATCTCCAACCTAAATTGGGAGAGGCAGAGAGGCAACGTTGGGGCGGGGGGGGGCTCTGCAAGCAACTTGCTAACCCCCAGCCGTGCTGAACCAGAGCTTACAGTATCAAGGTATCATCTCCACACCAGCACATTGCTTCCACTGGTCTCACCTGGACACTAAGTCTGTGCCTGTGCACAGCTCATCCAACACAGCACCCCCACTACACTGCCCGCTGCTAGGAAAGGGAAGGAAAAATCCAACCCAAGCCCAGGCAGGCTAGCCCTCTACACTCTTTACCTTGCCAGGTTTTGCTTTCGTAGCATCTCTTGCTGCCGTGCAAACATTTCTGCTTGTGCCGGCTGTAGGAACCCGTAACCTGGGGACAGGGAGAACAATAATATGTGGTTATTAATCTCAGCATCGACTTTTTGCTAACTCAGGGACAGGTCCCCAGAGGGCTGAGCAGGAAAGGGCAACCGAGAGCTGCCTTTCTGTTCTAGAGCCCATCTATTCCCTCACTCCCAAGGCAGTGCCATTTGCTGCTGAAACATGGGACCAGAGAGGCTGGTGAGGATTAAAAGAGAGAACAGCCAAGGCAACCTGCTCCTATCACTGCAAAACAAGGGTGAAGTCAGTACAGTAGTAGTGGGGAAACACAAAAAATGTGTCTGGGCTGTTTGGCTACAGGACAGTTTGTCACAGCCTGCACCTTTACTCTACCCACTTCCCCTGGCTGATTGCAAGCATTACTTACGCACTCACCTGGTGTCTGGCACAGAGCCGAAGGCACCCCAAGGAAAGGAGGTCTCAAGTGGGGCCCCAGGGCAATATGGGGCGCATTCTGGGGTGAAAGCAGAGGCGGTGGGTGAGATATCTCCCTGCAGAGATCGGAAAACAAATTCATGTTGAAAACCTGGAGGCTCCATCCAAAGCGCCCAGAGGACTCAGGAAGAACATCCTTTCTACAGATGACCTGCATTCTGTACCAGAGGCTGTTCTGAGATAAAAAGATGACTATTCACCCATATGCAAAACTTTTAAAAGGTAGAGAAAAAAAGAGAAGAAGCAGAACCAGAAGGGGAAGAATGCAGCCAGGACTTCATAGGTCCCACATACTTCCCACCCTGATATGTTTGCTCCCGTGGCCTTTCAGCTGGACTGTTCAAAGGGTTTTTGGCTGCCTAGGGCTAGTGAAGGCAAGGCTGAAGATGCTGCATGTGCCTGTCCCCTTAGCAAGCTTAGGTTTCTGTCTCAACTACCTTACAACTTACAAAAGCATTTTATATTTGGGGAGCTGGAGAGTGGGTCTGGGAAGATTTGAAGGCATCACTGGCATGCCTTACAAAAAATCACTGCCCTAGCAGTGGGCAAGGGATGATTCTGGAGAGAAAAGCTGCAAGTGAGGCAAAGGAAGACACAGACAGGAGAGACGGGGAGAGGGATGTGAGCAGGAAGCACCACAGGTCAGTGGAAAGAAGTTCGACTGGAGAAGGGGTGGGTGATGCTGGCCAGAGTGGGTAGAGCAGACGTAAGGTGACAAGTAAGCTGCAAGAGGCGGGGGAAGAGGACAGTGCCTGGAAGCAAGGCAGGTAGCGCTTGCTTGCTTGGGGTTGGGGGGGGGGTACAAAATAAAAAAAAGCAGGAGCCAAGTAAGAGCCAAGGTCTCTTCCATTAGTCAAATCTGCCCTGGGAGCCTGCAAGCAAATCTCTGCTTTCCGGCTGCATGTCTCTTAATTCCTTTTGATGGCCACTTACAACATTATTACCTTCACCAGGGCATCTAGAGGTGTGCCAAGTGCTGTGCCGTTTATTTTCATTTTACAGTATCTCCCTATAAAATCTGCTTCAGGAGAGACTGGAGGGCAAGAGAAAGGGAGCAAGAAGGTGCACGTGACTTTGCAACAAACAGACCATACACACAACCATGCTCCCCCTTTCAGTGGGGGGATGACACACGAATGTGGGATAATGTGAGAATCCTAACCATCCATGCTCCCACCCCACACAGCTTTGGGGTGGGATTACCACCATGGCTCATGAAAAGCCAGACAAGGACTCTTTGGGGATGAGGTGGGCAAGGAAGGGACTCCTGTCCTTTCCCTAGATCTTCCCAGCATAGTTTTACACTGCCGCACACTGATACACAGCACAGAACAGGCTGAGATTCCCCTCTGAAATTCCTCCTTCTCCCTACCCCTTGCCCATCTGCCTGTCTCTACTTCCCCCCTTCCCGTCTGTCTATACTCCCCTTCCCCTGGCTGTCTCCGTCTCTCCTTTCCTCCTCCTTCCTCCCCTAGCTCTCCTCTAAACTAATTGCACAGCTCGCTGTGTCTGGAGGAGAGCCACAGATCGATCCGTCGCTGTTGAAATGTTAATGCTAATCGTATAACCGCTCCGCCAGCACCTCGCACTTCAGTGGCAGCTCCAATTAATCTCAGGTAACGCAGCGCATGACCTTCGGCTCAGAGCCGGGGCAGCAGCCAAGCGATGCTTATGTAATTACACCATGAAGTGTGTAATCACCTGCCCTAATCCCCGAGGCCTCACAATTAGCCGAGGCCTCGGTCGCTGGGCTGCCAAGTGCTTTGCCACCCCGGACAGCCTGCAGATGAATAACGGACAATTAAAGCGGCATGACGGGGGCTAGGAGGTGTCCGTTCGATCGTAATTAGCTGTAATCATGGGGAGACGAGCCTGGCAGACGTGCTGTTCGTTTTATAAGAAGCAGTTTAGGAAATCAAGTTGCTTTTAACTGTTCCATGGCCAGGCAAGCAGTGGCCATGCCCCCCCGCCTTTTATAAATGCAGAAAAGGGGACCCTGATGCACAGAAGTCCCAGGTGCAGGCTGCACACAGAGCTCAGAAGGAAACGCTAAAAACAAGAGACAGCTTCCTCACTTTGGCCAAGAAGACACAATCTGTGCCCAGGAAGCATACTGTTTGATGGGGATCAGGACTGGGCACTGGAAAATAAAAGGTTCTCCCTTTGGTGGCAGCCTAACGTTAATCAGAGGCTACTTTTACTCTTTAATGTTGCACTACAGGGCCTAACTTTGATCCCTAAGGAATTCACATCTGCTCAAGACCTTCAGTTCATCCGCTCTGTCCTCTCATCAGAGCTGTGCAGCTTCCCTGCCTTTCAGGGCCAGGGATCCGCGCGTGCTTTGGACTGGCCGGTGAGTGGTGCCCCGGCAGGGGAAGGTCGGATGGCAGGAGAAGCAGTTGCTGCGGGACCCGATCACGTTGCCATGTGCAGAGCTGAGCACAGGGGCCTGCGGTGGCTCAGAAGGGGGTAGCTCTAACAGGGGCTTGTAAGAAAGGTGTTAGGAGCAACTTCGAACATGAGAGGTCAGTTGCTGCTTATGTTACACACACAACACATGCTGGGGATGAGTCCGAAGGTTTAGAAAATTCAGGGAGACACATTTACACAAATTGTCATCGTGCCTGCCCGACACAGCAGGCCACACGGAGATCCCAGAGTTGTTCTCTCAGCAACACTGGAGCTCTCCACCACACACACGCATAGGGCAAAGCTGCTGGGTAAGGGCAGATGAACAGGACCAGCCAAGGGTCCCGCAACTGGCACTGTTACACCCATGGAGTCTGTAGCCTGAAGTCAGAGAAGGGAGGCTGCATATGGCCAAACATGAAGGAGTCATTGCACCTTTCCTGCCACCCCGCTAGCGCTCATCATCAGTCCCCCGCAGCAGGTAACTCAGACACAAAGCAGGTATGTTCATAAATATTCGGAGGACAAGGAACTCTTCTCCCTGCAGGTAGACCGATACTCCCTGCTCGTGCTGCAGAGCACCCAAGGAGCAGTGCTTCACACTGCCTGCGTTCCCACAAAGGAAAGAGACTTTCTGCCATCCTGCAAACCCAGCCTCCTGGCCATCCAGGCAGGGACTCTGTTGGAGCCTGCCACTGGTCCCTTCCAGCCCATCTGCCTGATCCTTGACATGGAAACCTGGCACCGGAGGGAGGGAGTACGACCAGGTTGTGTCCTGGCACAAAGCTGGGACGCCCTCCCAGGCTGCCTGGTACAGATACAGCCAATTGCTTCCAAGCAAGCTTGGAAATGAACTGGCAACCCCACAGTAAAAAGCCCCAGAGACCTTAACAAAGGCTACTGTGCTTTTAGCCAGACGTGCACCAAAACACAAATCCTTGTATCCTTTCTCAGGTACGTATCAGCCTTCAACCCTGCATTAATTTCCTTCCTCCTCTTCTTCCACCTCTCAGAGTAAGGGCTGAATTACGGTCCCATACTCTGAGAATGTGAATTTAGCCCTTGGCAATTACATCTGATAAGCCTTGTCCTTACCTTGCAGAGAGCAATTCTGTGTTACTGCATATTCCTCCCCCCACCCTCCCCTTTTTTTTCCCCCTAATATGCCAGCTGGAGGCTTGTGAGCAGGGTATTAGGGGATTTGCACTGCATGCTGCTAAATTTGATATGTCCTTTAACAGGAGACAAATGGTTCACAAGGCTTAAAAAGTATCGACTTTTCTTTAACAATAAGCACTAATGGCCTTCAAATAATCAATATTTAAAGTCATTATGGGGTTACACATTATACTGTTAAAACCAAGCCTTTCACTTTAACCCCATCATATCCTCCCAAGCCCAGAGCAGCGCTCCCCCCAACTCACTCCAAGCTCAAAAGGAAGGCTCGGAGCACAGGCTGTGACTGGAGATGTGAGAGGGTCAGGAAATGCAGATTGAAACCGGCAAGGCATGGAAATAAATTTAGAACGGATGGAAAAGGGGAAAAAAAAGAATGCATGAAAGCTCTGCTTTCTTCTGCTTTGCGTTTGATAGGAAGAGACACTTTAAACCTGAGGTAATAGGCAAGCAGCACACAGCTCCTTGCTGGTTCACCATTCGCAGACACTGTCTATGCCAGGAAGGGAAGATAAATAAAATGAAAGGGCTTTCTAAAAATGGTATTTGGGATTTCTGGGCAGAAAGAGACACATACTTGCACTGCCCTTCCAGGGCAGCAACTAGGCTTGGACACAGAGAGGGTCTGGCTTACGCTGCCAGGGGAAATCGCTCCCTCAAAATCCAAACTGGTGCTAAAACCAAATTAGTTAAATCAGGTCAAGCTCTTTGGCCTTTGCTCTGCATAGGTGAAGGAATGGTGAGGAATCCCCTCATTGCAAAAATCAGATAAAGAGTGATACAGTATTCAGAGCAGAGAGGGGGATGCAAGGCTGGGGTAGGTAAAGGTAGGAGAGAGAATGCATCCAGATAGGACAGAGCAGCCTCCACAATGCAGGGGAGAGGAATTAGGTGGTGAAAGAAAAAATGGTTGCAACAGCAACTAAAAATTCTTGCTGGGTAGTTCAGGCACGTCTTTGCACAGAGAAAGGCCTTATGCACAATGTCTGTCAGCTTTCTGCAACGGAAGGGCAATGAGTGCATTTTTGAGACCCTGCAGGTCCCACTCCCAGAACACTCTAGCCAAAGGGCTTGGCTTCCCAGGACCCCAGCAGACTGCGATGCTGATGGCATCTCAGGCAGGCAATATTTCCTGCTCCTTGCCATTCCTCTTGCCTTCACCCCATAATTGTCTATGGTCCTGGAAGATGAATTGTGTCCCTAATGCTTCTTATAGACGGTACCAGAGACAGCTGAACGCTATTACCAAAGCATCTGCCTCAACACTTGCCCTTTCTCTGACTATAATCTGCCTTCTCCTCCTCCTGCGAGAGAGGGGCAGGTTCTCCCACACAGACCCATATACTGTACGCATGTGAACAAGCTCCTAGCAACTCGTAACACAGAACTGACGCATCATGTTTAGCCCACAAGCTTTACCACACCGATCACAGTGTTAAGCAGCTCGTCCAGCCTAGTCTGAGCACCTGTGCAATGCCTACCATTTGCAGGGTGTAAAAGTTTTTCCCTAAAGCGGGGTGAACGCAAGCGTTCCCTAGGCCTCACGCACACTAGCCTGCACTGTGAGAAGCAGTCTGCTCAGTTCATAGTCCAGCGTACAATCAGGAGCAAGTTCTGCAGCATGTACCAGGAGATGAGCACCTTGGGTAAGAACATGCCAGGCTAAACGACCCCAGCAAAAACCAAGTAGAATGCCAATAAATTTTGGAGACAGGATCCAAGGAGTACGATCCAAGCAACTCTGCATCTCTGTAAGGGCACAGCCACCTGCTTCTTTCGCAGGAGACACGGCAGTTTGGAGGTGGGAAGTACTCCAGGCTGGAGTAGTTACAGTGACACCTTTTAGTTGTACCCTTTCCTCTTCCAAGTCTTTTTATAACACTGAACTCAACAATCTTTTCAAGCAAACCACCGGGTCCTGACGCTCTATAATCCAAGTCTGAAACAATCTAGAGAAAGATTTAGGAAACCAAACCCATGAAACCAAACAGATTCTCAAGCCTGCAGCTTGAGTCTACATCAGTTTTACTACCTCTTTTTGACAGATGAATAAGCTGGAGCAAAGAGATGAAGGGACCACTACTCCCCTAAAAGCACCTTGGAACCTGGTCCAAGAAAATCCATATTCAGGGTGTCTGTGTGCACACATGTGTGTATCATCCCCTTCAGAGCCAGTACCCACCTGCCTGCCTTGTGCTTAGTATCATTAAACCTACCAACCTGTTTCTGACCAGCAAAGATGGATGCTAACTAGCTGACAAATGTCTGAACATACCTATCTTCCCAAGTGTTCCCTAGCTCAGACTCATCACCCACCTTTTCACACCTGGAAACTGGAAAACTGTATATGTAGTTCCCACTAGCAGGCAAAGGTCTCTGCATTCCTGTCTTTGCAAAAACAGTAGCACTGCCCTGATAAATAAAACTGGGTCACCACTATGGGTTTTCCCCCCTTGTTTTGCCAGACTTAATGGCTGACGTCTGGAGTGGCTAATTATTCTTGCCCACAAAGCTGCTGCACTTGAGACTAACCTGATCCCCACAGATCTCCCAACAGGAAGCTGAAACGGAATTTTAACACCATGCCAAACAGTTCACATCCCCCTGCATCATGCGTTATTACTTCTGCTCCTGGGAAAGGAGATGCCGTAAATCTACCTACAGTTTGCCTATGTACGTGAGCAAGCTTCCCCCACTGCTTTCTCTTCTGCCAGTGCCTACCTGAACCTTTTAAAATTTCTGTGCCTTTGTAATAAAGTGCACAGAGGCTGCTTTGATTTACCCTGTTGACAAAGACCATGGCAGCCAAGCACAAAACCCAAGGCTAACAGCAACAGGGAGAACAGAAGGGAGAAATTAACCCATACAGTGCTTTACCGCTGTACAATACATGGCCACAACTTCTCCTGGCATGCCTAAAAATGCCCGTGGGGCTTTGGCAAAACAGCAAGAAGCAGTTTGCATGTGACAGCTCCAACCAGGCCTTTTCTGAGTGGGAGCAGAGTGATACATGCTGACCCTTAGTGACACTCAAGTGGCTGCGGACCTCTGTGGAGAAATAACAACCATGTGAACTCACGTCAAGCAGACTTACGACATCATGACTATGGGGCATAGTTGTAGTTTCCCGTTTCCCAGCAGGACTCCCCAGCTCGAGGGGATTATCACACTTGAGGATTATCACACCAAGGATTATCACACCTGAGAGCCTGGCCAAGAGGCCACACAGGGCCTTCTCACACCCTCCTTGTGGGAGCAGATGGCTGCAAAAACAAAAAAAAAACCAGGCACTCTGGTCTGCCATGCCTTGCCATGATGGAAGAAGGAAGCACAGGACGTGCCCAGCCAGGCCCACCATGGTGATGTTTCATATGGTTTGTCCCAAAAGCTCCTTGGAGAACTACTCTGCCCAGGGATTTAGAGCAGGTCCTATATGTATGGTCTGAGGCGGGAAGCAACGTGGCAAAACAAAACCAGGGCTGAATATGTGACGTGAGCCTTGTTTCAGTCTGCAAACTCTTGGACAGAAACAAGACTACAGACTATGTAGCACAGGGAAAGATATAGCTGCTTTGTTTCATTCCCACCAATACAGCCACAGGTTGGGTCTTGGTTATAGGCAAGTAACTAGACCTTTACAAATGGGTGCAAATATCCTTGCTCCATGCAACATGCAACATTATACTGTTCTTTGAACTGAGGTGCTCAAAGGCCTTCCCAAACATTAAGCAGAACTTGCTTTCAAAATGAGAACCACTGTCACTGCGCAGCAAGGGAAACTGAGACACAGTGACTGCTGCAGACTTAATCCAAAGTGCCACATATATTTCTCTCAGCATCAAAGGCAGGTTGTGCTCCTATGTGTATCCCCCACCTCACCTTGCCAGGATTTCCCTCTCACTTATGCCAATGCAACTACTCGTAGGGCTCCTTGGAGAACTGAATCAAGATGAAAAGTAGTGTAGTAGTACCGTTAACTCCTGGCCTTCAGTCTCTGTCCCCTGACCTAGCGAGTAACTTCCCTCTCCCTCCCATAACTGGAGAGAAACATCAGCCCTAACTCCAGCCCTCTCTTTAAACTGCTAGGTGACACCCTCTTCCCCAAAAGACTGAACACTTTTGGCCTAGCCCAACTCCATTAGCTAGAACACCTGCCTGGCAGTGGCAAGTACCTCTGGATTTGATACATATCTAATTAATTTTCAGTTTGCCCCTCCTATGCACAGCACCTCCCCATAAGCAACCTCCACCCTTCCGTACATGCCTTTTCAGCCAGGCCTCCGGCTGGCCTGGCACTTCTCCAGGCCACACATAGCTGGAGAAACTTTCCTGATGATTGGCTGCACTGAAACTCGTCTATCTCTGCATTCCTCCCAGGTCTGCCTACAATCCACATGGACTGGGCTGGATTTTATTAGGTGGGTTAGCCAAAGTACACCCTATAGGAGAAAGGTTTACCAGGTCTGCCCAGCCCCTACACATTGCAAACCCATTGGTCAGAAAGAAGGAAAACGAGACAGGATCTCCAAGGCTATATATGGGGGGGACGGGACATGACACTGAACATATACATACGCATGCTACAGAACCTATATGCAGCCTGACCCTAGCCCAAGCTGAAAGCCAAAAAACTCTAGATACCAGAGCCTTCACAGCTTGTCCCCTGATACGCAAAGCCTTTGCATCCCCATGGCTGCCAGGCCCTCTCCCGCCTCTGCTATCCTTGTCAGAAATGCACGCAACTTTAATTTAATTTCCTTCTGAAGTTCTTGATTGCAGAGGGAACAGTTTATGGCACAGAGCAAGATAAATGAGCTAGAATTTCCTGGGAGGAAAGGGAAATCAGCTTTCCACAGCGCTCCTATCAGTGGTAAAGGGAAGATGTGCCTCCTTCTTTCTGAAAAAAGGAAATTTCTTCTCTTCCTATTCCATCCTAGAGCATTTGTTCCCTCTCATTGCGTGCGGATGCTACAAAATGCAAACTTGAACATCTTAACTTGCTCTGTGCCAACGAACTGGTTAGAGTCCAGCATCTGCTCTGGAGATCCAAGGCAGGCTTGGGATCGCTCCCACCAGCCAGCTAGTCGCCTACCTGGACGTGAGTGCACGCGTGCACAAATTGCCCCCATCTGCATGCAGGCATCCCAGCATGTGGCAGCCACACGTGTAAAAACCACGCTTTTGCACCTGCATAATACCCAAGGGAGACGTTAATACGTCCCTGGGACACATCAAATC
>NW_010547416.1:0-9139 GCF_000687285.1 Phaethon lepturus
TTCCCCTTTCCCCTTTCCCCTTCCCCTTCCCTCCCAGGGGACTTACTCCCTTTAAGCCTCAAATGACTTCACTTGTTCAGTTCTTTATCCCACTTTCATGTAAAAAAACATGTAATGCCCTGATTTTTTAATTGCATTTTAAAATAAGGAATGAACAGAAAACCTGGTATTTTGAAGGGAAGAAAAAATAATTAGAATGACTATATGGATTTTATTCTTTTAAACATTTTCATTATTTGATTGTTTTTTTCCTTTTTTTCATACACATGCAAGCTCTCTTCCCTAAACGTGTTTTCATAATTAACTCTTGACTGTGTGGCTAAGTTATGAGAAACAGAGGAACTGTTACGACAGGAAAGGTTACAACAAGTAGAACAGAAGACTTGCAGAGGCTTAATGAAAACAGAAGCTTGTTTCCTTGCTATTTTCTGTGAAAGTATGCAAAACCATGAGGAAGCATTTACAGTAAATTTCAGTAGAATTTCTTTTATAGTGACCTTACAACTATGCGGCTTATTTTTTCCAGTAGGACTTTTTTTTCTATTTACCAGCATGATATGAAAAATGTGTTCTAGTTTAAGGGTTTCATTTTATAAGACAAATTTTGCATCTTCTGAAGATTTAAATTAATAAAAATTGTCTAATTCAGCACAGTAGGAGTAATAAGAATTTATGTTATAAATAGAACTGTCTACTACTTTTTAAAAGTTATGTTTCTAGCAAAAATTGGTAACTTACTTAATTGTCATGTTTAGATCCATTTTTAGCATTATTATTTTATATTAAGTGAAACTAGTACCAAAAGGATGAATTACTTTGTCTCAGGCCTCAAAGATCAAGTCCAATGTTTTCATTAGTCAAAGAGACCATCCTTCAAAGTTTAAAAATGTTTCTCAAGAAAAGACTTCTAGTTTTCCAGAGAGCTATAATTTTTAGTTTTTCTGCAGATAGCATTAGCTGAAGCAAACTAGATGTAATTTTTTTCCGTTTCATTAGTTAGGAGAACACTTCTAATTCATGACATGAACATTGTATATTATATTGAAAGTATTTTGTTCGTCAGTCCCAAACTTGTGCAAGATCTTTCTTCAGATTTGAAGTTTGTAAAAACTTTGCTATAGCCTTCCCCCATGGAAGAATTCCAATCTTACTCCCACCCCCCTTTCACCTCCCGTAGAGTACTAAAATATTGCTTTAGTCAGTAAGTACACACAAATGGTGCTGGATGCTTGGAGCTGACCAAACAGAATATTGACTTTTTTTTTCCCCTCCAGCTACAACATACTGGACAGGGGTCAGACATTTCTAATGAATCAGCTGATGAAGAGTACCTTCTTATTCAAAGAAATTTCAAGGGCAAGTCTGATTAGAAAAACAATTTTACAAAATTTTCAAGATTAAGTTTTGCTGTATGAGAAAAATATTCCTGTTTCTAAATGGTTAAAATGAATTCCATTAAGCTTAAGATATTTCAATGTTTTTTTAAATTAAGCCCCTTAACTGACTAAAGTAAAAGTTCCCAAACAGGTCAATAAGTAAGGAATACATCATACTCAAAACTTGTTAAATTATTCATGCAAGTAAGTTAAGAGCAAAAACTATACCTTGTTTTTAAAGATCCTGGTGGATCCAGTAGAAAGGCTGGTGTAGCTCTATGGATTCTCAGTGAATGAGCAGTACCACAAAGTTGAAGTTGTTAGTAATTTAATCTGACCTCTTCCTCTCAGGAACATAATGTTAAGAGCAAAAAGACAGCAACGGTGTGTAAATAGATCCAATCAATAAAACCCATAGTTTTAGGCTCTTTAGACATAAAAATTGTGAACAGCACTTTAAAATGTACTAAATCAGGTTTCCAACAAATGAGTTCAATTTTATAAGAAATCTTTTCAATTTATGTTACAGAAAAAATGCTGACATTAAATGGTCAACAATAAATGATGTGGTAGAGAAAATATTTTAAATTCAAAGAAACAACATATATCTGTATTTCTGTTAGATAAAATATTAGCATAAAAACTAACCAAGGTTCTGGGTATATCCTTCTGCCTCGCAATTCACCTTTAATGTCAGTGACAATTTACTTTTTCAGTTATTCTATCTTGGCAAAATTTCTCTCATACACTATAAAAATTCATGAAGAATCTGGTCTTCCTGGCAAAGTAAGATCTGATTACTTTGATGTCACCAGCAAGAATTTCTTTACGTAGTAATGGAGCAGGTAGTACAAAAGAATGACAGAAACAGCTGCATCTTCTCTCTCTCTTTCTCAACATCTGCAGGAAGCCCTGTAAATTGATGTAATTCAAAATGCACACTGCCAAGAATGTATTTTCTAACGAAGGTGAATTCTGTGTAGATATGTAAATACTGTGGCATTTCATAAGGTGTATTTGCATAGGTCAGCAACTATTTCAGATGATACACAGATAAGATAAGAGACTAGCTGAAGTAATTTTGTTCTTTTGTTTCATTTAAAAGACATTGCACATATGCACTAAACAACCCCAGCGGCTGAGGGAACTGGGGTTGTTTAGTCTGGAGAAGAGGAGGCTGAGGGGAGACCTTCTCGCTCTCTACAACTACCTGAAAGGGGGTTGTGGCGACGAGGGTGTTGGTCTCTTCTCCCAAGTAACTAGTGATAGGACAAGAGGAAATGGCCTTAAGTTGCGCCAGGGGAGGTTTAGATTGGATATTAGGAAAACTTTCTTCACTGAGAGGGTGGTCAGGCATTGGAACAGGCTGCCCAGGGAGGTGGTGGAGTCGCCATCTCTGGAAGTGTTCAAGAAACGTGTGGATGTGGCGCTTCAGGACATGGTCTAGGGGACATGGTGGCGCTGGATTAATGGTTGGACTTGATGATCTTGAAGGTCCTTTCCAACCTAGTGTTTCTGTGATTCTGTGATATATGTATGCATACAATGTTGCATAAGTTTTTTTCTTGCCTTTACATGCCTAGTACTTACCAGATGGTTTTGCCTAATGTGTATGGAGAAAGAAATAGAATAATTTATCTTTAGCTCTTCAAAAATACTGAAAAATATTACATGAAACAAGACCAATGTTATGTTTTAATTGCAAATACCAGCGACAGGTCTTAGGTTTCTTTCACAGGTGCTTGTAATATGGACTGTGACTGCCATCACTGTATCAACTCTTTAATGATATCTTTAACAGTGATCTCACATACGGCACTGTAAAACCCAGAAGCCCATATAGAAGAAGTGAGAAATGTTAAGTCTACATGTAGCTAAGCCTCTAATGAAAAACTAGGTCCATACTGCATGTGACAATCCAGTCCTGAGGGGAACAGATGCTCTGCATGTTCCAGACCCTACGTGCCTATAACTTACGCCATGCAATAATAATGAATCCAAGAACCCATGGGGCAAATACTGTCTCTGCAGCATTCAGGTTCTACAGTAAAACAAGCTCTACACCATCTCAGGGTGAGTTCATGACATGAGTACAAGACAATCTTGCATACTGAAAGCAAGGCCAAGTTGTCACTGTGTTTTTCAGCCCACAATATGAGTACTAATATCTAAAAAAAGATTTTGTGGCAAAAGGACATTAAAGCTACTCAGAAGGATACTAAAGCAAAATGAAGTGGCTTGTAACATCTCTTCAAGCTGCAGAATCAAAAAAAGTTTTGCTAAAGTCTTGGTTTTTTTAAGTTCTTCTTCCAAGAAGATTAAAAAAAAAATGTAAAAATTGTATATAGGTTGTAGTACCTAAACTTACTTATGCTCTTAATCACTGTTCATCTTCAAAAGCTATTCCAAACTCTACTCCTCTGGACTTGGACTTGGTGATCTTAAAGGTCCTTTCCAACCTTAATGATTCTGTCATTCTGTGACTTATGCAACTGCGGTAAAACACAGAAATGGACTACACAAATGTTCGGTGGGATTGACTTTATCTACAAAACTGTCAAAACCATCGATGCTAAAGCTAGAATGCTATTAAACTAATATTATGGGAAAGAACTTGTAGTAAAGGTAATGATGAACATGTTATCAAATTTCATTTTCAGAGTCCTATGATCACTGGTAATTAGGATAATTCTTGATTATAGCCTCTGCTGAAATATCTGGCAAGTGTAACACATTACAAAACTGCAGATCACTGTTACTTACCAAGCCTCATGGAAGATGAAAAGAGTGGCAAGTCACTAATTTTTAATGCCTTTTTGGAAGAAAGAAGAAACACACAAAAAAAAAAAAAAGAGGGGAAAACCAAACCAAAACCAAAACCCTGGAGAAACTGAGTTGCTTTTAAATAAATTGACCACCCTCTCATTAATTAAGTCTCCTTAAGCCCCTCCTTTACTTCTATTCCATTTGTCAGTGTTAGTCTTTTAATTATCAAATGGTGTCTAAGCCTTTCATACAGTATTTTTAAGCCCTCAGAGAACTCTGCCAAGCTGTATCACGCACCTTTTCCTTAGGCAAAGATAAAGTGCTCTTATAACAGAACTGTTAGTCTTGCTAATTGGTATACAGTTGATGCTTTTAACAGGGTAAAGCAAAGATGAAAGTTGAATACGTCTACATTCAGATTGAGCTACTCAAAGCTAAGTCATATGACTATCTTCGTGAGAAAAATACCGTGGGCAAGCATGTGAAATTTGAACTCTGAAAAATGAGTGTAAGAATCCATGGAATCCAATGGAGAAGTCATTTTCTTTACCTTTCATACCTTTAATTAAGCTGAGAAAATATTTAGAGGTGTGTTTACAGAGTGGGAGTGGTACGCTAAACACAAAAACCACCATACCCCTATGCATGCATACCCATACACATAAATAAAAGTTGCAATTTACATTCAATCCAATTACTTAGGTATCTGTGTTGCCATTTCATCAGAGTCAACATGTCAGTGTTTCTGACCAAGACAGTTTGAACTGTTCAAATCAGATGTCTGTGACAATGCAAAAAACAGTGAAAAATAAATCAGATGACTGTGAACTTACATAGTTCCACTGAAGTCAGAATCATGCTGAGCTATACTAGTCACAATCCTTGTCTTATACTTTGATTTTGAAAAAGGAAAACTACTATAGATAATGTGAAAATTGGTGGCAAGAACAGCAAGAAGACAGGGTAGGAAGGATACTGGTTGCATCAAAAATGTCTTTGTGGGTTTGCATTTTCATCCCTGAACTAATTTTCATAAATAAGTGTAACTGGCTATGTAGAAGCAACATATCTTGGGAAAGGATTTCAGGGATCATGGAGCAGAATCCAGAAAGTTTTGGATGAAGGCAGAAGGGAAAAGAAAACAGCAGTATTTAATAAACCACATTATCTTAATACTTTCCTTTCTCTAACTCCATCTTTCAGTACACATGCTAACCACAAGGTCTGCTCTCTAAATCCTGTACCCAGAATTATATGAAATGGGGATTCATCCTAATAAACATAATAATTTTGCAAAACCTTAAATATGTCCTTAAACTTCTCTGTAGTTTCTGAAGCTCTGTGGATATAAGTATACCAGGAAGAATGATCAGGTTAATTTGTAATTTATACGAGAAATTTCAGAGGAAAAGGAGGAGAGTTATTATCTTTTTTCCTAAACTTCTTAGCAAAACATAGCATTCTTCTACAATGTCTTCTAGAATCAGAAATCACACAAGGCCAGTCAGATAATATATCTTCCTGAAGAGGTAGCCTTTAAGAAAGTTCAAGAAATTAAAGTTCTTCTCACTAGAATGTACCATCTTACCACATTTGTACGTTTCATTGTATTCAACACATATGATAACAGCTGATTTTGCAGCTTGAAAATAAATCTTAAAGAAAAATTCACTTCTGCAAAGATTTTTAGAAGTCTACACTTTTTAGGAGTTTCTTTTTATCCATGACTTCATCTGTGGCAGACTATGAGTTAAGATTAAATATGAATACTTGCTTGTATATACATTCACAATACTGACATATAAGATAAGGATATACAAGGACATACAAGATCTGTACTTAGTTACTGAAGGTTGACTAGTTTCATTTATATCAAAAGGACAAAACCACAGACTTTGAAAACTGCAACTGTGCCTGCAAACAGGTCTTTTCAGCAGACTTGAAAGTCCCAGAAAGAACAGGAGGTAGTCATTGCAGGACTGTGTTGTAGTTCTTTTTTAGGCCAAGGATAAATTAAGTATTCAGACAATCTTCCAGGTGATAGTACAAATTGCACTAACCAAAAGGACAATTTGTACTGATACACAAAGTAATATATATCAGTGTCAGTCATAAGATCTTAATGAATGTGACTTTAACATCTACAGTAACAGTCCAGAGCTATGAGTGATAAAATATGCTCCAATTATACAAATACTAAATACTGTTAGTACTGCTCTCTGTGATACTGTTTATCCCGAGGTTTATAGCAAAATCTTCCATTAGTGAAGAGTTTATATATAAAGGAGAAAAAAATCCAGTCCTCTTGTTCAGTCACCTCCTGTTTTCATACAAATACATGTTACCCCTTCTGCCTCTGTGTCCTATGCTGTTTAATTTGATTCCAGTTATTAAATAGTTTCACTGATTGTTCTGTTTTCACTTCTTTTTGCCTATGCTCTTCACATATGTATACAGATATTTCAGTCATTCATCTGTCCTCAACGAAATGTCAATCTAATCAGATATCAATAAGGAGAACAAGCGGTCTTTCCTCAACTCTTCAATGCAGCTAGTAACTTCATACATCATTGTCATACCAAAATTGCCTAATTACTTCTTGTGAGAAGAAAAAAATCTACCTTATTTTTTCATCCTTCACATGACACATTACCTCTCTCAATGTTTTTTGTTCTAGTACACCATTTTTGAGATAAGGAGGATTGGAATGCCACATGACATGCAAGTTATGAACAAAACATAGATGGGTACAATGACATGATGATATTATCCATTTTACTGCCCGAATTCTGAAAAATACTCAGAGAATCATAGAATAGTTTGGGTTGGAGGGACCATTAAAGGTCATCTTGTCCAACCCCCCTGCAATGAGCAAGGGCATCTTCAACTAGATCAGATTGCTCAGAGTCCCGTCCAGCTTCACCTGGAATGTTTCCATGGATGGGGTATCTAACAACTCTCTGAGCAACGTGTGCCGGTGTTTCACCCCCCTGATTGAGAAAAATGTCTTCCTTATATCTAGTCGAAATCTACCCTCTTTTATTTTAAAACCAATACTCTTTGTCCTACTCCTTGAATTATTCTGAAGATCATCTTGACATTGAGTAATTTCTCCATTCTGAGGTATTCAATCTTCATATATTCAAATTGGGAGTATGGTGGTGTTATTTGTGTTATTATAATGAAAAAAAAACAAAAAAATTATCATAGACCTTTTCAGCCTTCTACTCATATTTTGTACAGTAACCACTAGCAGACAGCATGAGCTTCTGTTTTGTAGACCCACTCCCCTGATCATCTAGATCTGCTTTTGGCATTCATGACTTTTAAGTGTTTTTCCACCTCTATGTTCTTCCTTCCATTGGTATGACTTCTGTCTTCTCTTTCATTTCTACATTAGCCCTCAGATTTTGGTCATACTGACAATTTATTCCTCTTTTAGATTCTATTCTGTTCCCTTACTATACCATATAGTAGTTTATATTATACTTGATTCTTTTCTCTAGTCTAGAGAGTTAGATGTTTTTCATTTTGTTGTTAGCCTTTATCCATTGGTCAGGGTATTATACTGCTCATTCCTTGTACACATCAGTTTCCAAGCACTTAATTCAATCTTCTGCTAGGTCCTATGGACCCTACATTTAGTTAAATAAACTATGTTCTTTTAATAGCTCTTTAAGTCTCTATCCTTAGTGTCTCCATCATAACTTATCAGAGGTCCACCGTCAAGGTTAATATTTCAGTCACATCTTCTGTGTAGAGAGATGTTTGTACACTCCCCCTTTTCCTTTCAACCCCACAGTGTTTCCTGAAAAAAAATTACTGGTTTTTATGATAGCTTTCAAGAAGAAAGGACAAAAAGTGTGTAGATAATGTCAGACTTAAAGTACTCTCTCTGTTACTTGTCTTTTGCTGGTCCTCTCTGATACCTTGAGATTGATTGATGGACTGAAATCTAGCACCAAATAGAGGATTAACTGGGAAGCTGTGTACCAAAGATGATCAAAGGCAAATAGTCTCTAACACTTCCACTTTGGTGGGTCTCCTTTCTCACCACATGACATGGTCCCCAGACAGAAGCTAATAACTAGCAAGAAGATGAAAAAAAGTAAAAAACATATCCATCAAGAAAAAAGGATTCATCTGTTTCTCCTCAGAGGCAAATCCTGTTTGCTGACAGATTTGTTCTTGTCTATGTTTTCTGTCTCCTCTGAAGTATAATTTATCAATTAAACTGAAAAGTTGTGAAATACAAGGTGCTGTGACGATGCTATATTTTATTTTCTACTAACATTTTTCTAAACTAAAAAATAACAGATTCTTGCAAGGTTACTTCTGGTCTACATGATTCAGAATTCTGAGAAAAATATTCTGCAGTACACAAAATCACAGTAGGCCCCTGAGTAGGCTATGCTTAGAGTTTTAGGAATATATGGCCAAGTTCAGAAACATTATCCACCCTACTGACCTCGGGACTACAGAAAAAAATTTAAAACAGGGAAAACCTGAGTGCATGTATACCACTAGATTAGTTTCCTTAAAAATAGCTATTATGTGATTCAGGCTATTTTCTGTCATTGATTAGGTAAAAGTTTTCTATGTCCCATAAGAGACCATCAAACTTCAAGGCTTAGCATTTCTGCAGGGTGGTTTTGACCAAAGACTATTTAGTCTTCTTAGAAAGTCAGCCACTCGAAGCACGTGCTCTTCGATAAACCCTGTGGACTTGAGATCCTTTCTGTTACAATTTTTCATATAAATTTTGGCATAAGTGTCAGAGTCTACAGCCCTGTTCTACTGGTGAAAAGATAATACAACTCTCTTTGGTCCCTCTGATTCTCTGTCTTTGTACTTAAATAGTATTTTATGACAATACATTAAAAGAAAATAAGAAAAGGGGCAGGGGTAGTGGCAGTGGCAGGGACAGAGGCAGGGGCAGAGGAAGGGGAGGGGACAGGGGCAGGGGCATGAAGGGAATAGTTTGTCCAATCCTGGAG
>NW_010547417.1:0-5742 GCF_000687285.1 Phaethon lepturus
AGTTTGGGTTAGAAGGGGCTTTCAACGGCCATCTAGTCCGACCCCATGCAGTGAGCAGGGACAGCTTCCACTAGGTCAAGTTGATGTCATTGATGACGACATTAAAGAGTGCTGGTCACCACTCGTCACTGATCTCCATCTGGACATTGAGCCATTGACCACTACGCTCTGGATGTGAACATCCATTGAACCCGCCAAATCCGTATCTCTCCATCTTAGAGAGAAGGGTGTTGTGTGGGACCGTGTCAAAGGCCTTACAGAAGTCCAGACAGATGACATCCATAGCTCTTCCCTTGTCCACTGGTGTGGTCACTCCATCATAGAAGACCAGCAGGTTGGTCAGGCAGGACCTGCCCTTGGTGAAGCCATATGGGCTGTCTCGAATCACCTCCCTGTCCTCCATGTGCCTTGGCATAGCTTCCAGGAGGCTCCATGATCTTCCCAGGCACAGAGGTGAAGCTGGCAGGTTGCTAGTTCCCATCATTCCCATTTCATCATCACAACGTCGTCACTGAGACACACAGTTCCTTCAGATTCAGTGAGCACAGGTGGTGGGTGGGGCAGAGGAAGACCTCCAGTGCCCTCCCCAGGAACGCTGCCGCTCTTTCCTGGGCACGCAGGTGTCTTGGCGGGAGCTCACCCTTTGGTCACGCACCACGGGAGAAAAGTTTTATCACCTCACAGAAGAGCTGTATGGCTGTGTTGCCGGTGCGAGCTGGTTAGCCAACAGAGCTAAGGCTGGTTAAAGACGTATCTTATCACCCAGCTCAAACGAATCCAGAAAACCTGCCATCTCTGCCGGAATAACATATCCCCCATTTCCATCTGCTCCAGAATGTCCAGAGCTTATAGTGCGTTGTGAAGGCTAACTGACCTGCGCTCTACAAGAAGAGACTGAAAAATTATTTTCTGGATCAAGCGCTCTTTAAAAAAGGGAGAGAAGGTGCCGTCATCCATGAACCAGCAGTACGGGGATGTGAAGTATCTTAGTCTGCGTGTTTTGCTGTTTTGCAAGTGTCGGGAGAGAGCGCAACGGGGAAGGACTCTACCTCAGAAATAATGTAGGTAGGCCTCTATATAGCATTAGTTGAAGTACAACCAGGGCGCCTCTGAAAACGTCGTATAGCTGCAGAAGCACTCCTGTCCAACGGAGGAGTTTTGCTCTCCTCTTGTGAACTGTAGCCCAACGAGACGGAGCCGCAGCAGCCCGGGGTCCCCCACTGAACCTCACTGTCCTCAGCTGCAGCCCATCCTTCCTCACAAAAACAGGCAGGGCCCACGTGGCAAAGAGCGTTAGGTTTGCTCTTAATGTCTTTAACTGAATACGGACAGAATGAGGAAGAGATGACAGAAATGAGGCAGCATTCCTCTCTTCCTGCAGGAAATAGAAGTGAGTAGATGTCCGCCATTTTGCACGCTGGCACGCTAAATCTCGAGGTACAACCTCGGGCAATAATAATCCTTTGTCACGGATAATTGGCATAAGGCTGAAATAATTTCTCATATCATAGCTGGCGGAAAAAAAATCCACAAACAAAACAAAAGAACTAGTGGCTGCACCTGTAACTGGATGATCTGTAGGGTTATGAAGATCAAACGAAAACATGAATAGAGCAATTTACCTTAACAAGGCAGTCATCAAGGGATGAATGTCACTTTTACCCTGTTCTCAGAGCAATTTTCCCAGCTGATCCGGCATCCATTGGCCTCCGGTGCTTACAAGGCAGCAGGCAGCGTAAGGGGCCATGATCTCCAGGTCTGGTGGGAAGGAGGAACAGGAGAGGCTGTGGTCCCTGTACCACTAACGCTGTCGATATGTAAGTCTTTCTCAGTTTAGTACTGGTGGCTAGCAACCTCCTTCCTTCAGAGGGGCAACAGTATTTTCCACGGAAAGCTGCCCCCCTGGTTCACTAATCTGGATATCTGGGACGTGGCTTCAAGTTGCCTGTTCATCAACATTTTTCACAGCACTTTCAGAACTTCTTTGGCTGACATCGTCCAAAAATTCCCACTAGGAGATGTCATCATCCACCCTTCAGTGACACGGAAGTCGCTTCCCAGAAGATGTCTTGCCTAATCCAAATCTGATCGTCATGTTAACAAATTCTCAGTTATATACCTCTTAACGTTACCTTATACAGTTCAGAGAGGGAATTCTTAAGAACCAATTAAAAAAAAGCCAAACCTTCTTTTGTTTTCTGGCTGCTTTTGTTTTAAGCTAACTCTTGGCATCTAGTTTAAAGGCGAGAAAATAATCTGTGGCCAGTTCCATAATGAGGAAGCATACCAAGCTTTTAAAAAAATTCCAGTATGTCTCCAAGAATACATTGCCTGTTAAAGACAAAATAACACCTTTCATTTTGATGTATGTACTAGTCCAAAGCTCAAAGACTCCAAGCTAATTAGGTCCAAATGACACTTACAAAGTGATGCCAGCAGAATTTTATACTTGGAGACGGTGTCAAAATGACCGCGGCTACTTTCTGAAGAGCAGCACACATGTGCCGGTGAACGGGATTGTGCCCGCAAACTCCTTCGTCTCCAGACGATCCAGATGAAAGGAGCCATAATTTCGATTTGACCGTGGTGATGGTAACATTTGCATTTTGTTTCAGAGCATCCATTTAATCCATAGCTCAGTTTTTAATTCACAGCAAAGCTAGTTTTTTGCAATACCTAGACTAATCAAGGATGACTATCACAGCTTGCAGAGATAATAGCTTAAACCCACTACAGCACTTCGATATAGCCCTGACACCTTAGGTGCCTTCGGCACCAAATGGCACTCGCTTGCCAAAGCCTGGACTCCGAATTCAACCCCGCTGTTCACGGCTCCAACCCAGCTCCCCCTGAGCAGATGTTTGCCCCCTGCGCAGTCCCCGGGTATAGGAACATGGCACATCTGGCCACTCCTTCCCAGGAGCAGCCGCTCCGCTGGTGTCAGGGCGGAGGTGGGCAGCGGCCGGTTTTGGGGCGGCTGCTTGTTGTCGGAGCCAGAGGAAAGGCGCACAGAGAGGAGCTGTTACGGGGGGTGTAATCGAGGAAGACAGTGACCCCCAGGCAGAGCGAAAGGCTGGGGCTCAGGTCCCAGCCAGGGGCTCACACTTGAGGGGAGGGCAGGGAGGCGTTGCAGAGGGAAGTAGCAGAGAGGTTGGTGAGAAATGAGCTTCAAGCGCCTGCAGAGAAGAGGAAGGACAAGTCTGTGTGTTCATGTATGCGATGGGGAAGGCCACCCTTCTCGCAGCACTTACGCTTGCCTTACCGGAGAGACGTACACGTGTTCTGTGAGAGAGGGGAGGCTGTGGAGGAAGAAGAGCTATTTATTATCTCCGAGGCTTTAAAAAATATCTTCTGTTTTCAAAAGCAGAAGTTTTCAGAGTAAAAACCACGCCAGCTCTCCTTTTCTCCACACCCCCCAAATCTCCTGCACCCTGACCCTGTGCCTAAAACACCGCACCCTTTTTTTGGAGGACGAGGATGGCATGCAAGCACCTGGCTGGCATGCTCAGAGAGACTTGCAGTCTGCAGGAGCCCTCAAGATTTTGTACTCCAAAAGCCTCTTTGTGTAAATGACCTTTAGTGCTGCTGTGACCAAGACGACTTTCTTTTGAGGAGCAAGTGGGCATGTAAAGACCGGCAGAATTCTGCTTCAAATGTTGTTCAGTTGCTTTCTGTGGGCTCCTCTACAGAGCGCAGAAGTTTACACTCTGATGGTGTCTTCTTGCCAAGACAAAATAAAGAAAACCATCCTGCTTCTGTATTGATATTTGTGACTATTTTGAAGACCAGAGGCTCCAGGCGTTATTCCAGTTTCTGCTTTGACTTTTTTAATTCTCCAGGACCCTTGAAACTATGTGTGGTATAAACTCCATACAATTTGATGAGATGCTGAGGACTGATCAATGGTTAGAAATGGCTGAAATTATATGCCAAGATAAATGGCCTGTTTGCTGACCTGTGTTCTTAAAGCCTGTGACGATGCTGAAAATCTGTTACGTGACTGATATCCTGGCAGCATTACAGAACGGTAATTCAGTGGTCATATAAATATGATCATGTTGTAAAGTATTTTATATGTACGCGGTATCTTTCATACCAATGTGTTGCCCGGATTGTCTGCGTATATTATCAGGGAAATAAGGCAACCTCTCCTGTCAGACAAGAGCAACTGCCCATTGCGAAGCCTGGTGTGGTAGGAAGGAAGTGTTTTAACCTCTTGAAGAAACGCATCTCTGTCACTGAACACACAGCGTGTACAAAAAGTTGCTTTATCAAGCCACCTGAAGAAACAGAAGACTTCAAATTCGACTTTTTTAGATCAGAAAGGGAGAACGAGAGTTGATTGCCCTGTAAAGGCTTGCAAGACACAGTAAGTATGCTGAAACTAATTTTATACACTAGCAGACTTTCCCTTTCCAGGAAGGCATAATGGAAAATAAATGCCTTCCAGTTTAAAAGCAGCTACACAGCAGAAGGCTACTGACAGAGGCCACTTCTGGCCTCAAAATTCAGGACTATGAGGATTAGCAGTCTCAAATTCACTTGATTAAAAACAAGTGTTGTGGATACACAGCTGTATCGGAGAACACGTTCCTTTCCTGTTTACTACTCAGTGTGGCAAACCATTTCTTACTTGGAGAATTAGTCTTTCTCTGTTCTTACGTTTGACTTCTTCTGGTCTAATTCCGTCCATATTCTGCACAGTGGGATGGACCATGGGTCTTGGTCTTGAGCTCTCTCTAGTATCTTCTGAATCGCAGCTAATGTCCTTAGCTGTGAAGAATTCTGCTGATCCTGAACCTCAGAAAGAAGGATGATGACTCCTCCTTCCTGGGGCTTACCTCTGCAGGTGGTAAGTATCCAGGGGATGTCTATGCCTCAATGAAATTACAGCCCACGTGGGCACCAGGGATCAGGATTTAAACTCGGTTTGGGTGCTGGTAGAGATGTAGCCATGGCAGCATTGAATTCAGCATGGGGTAGCTGCTTGAGTGTGCACCCAGGATCCCAGATGAGCTTTACAGCCTGCATCAGACACTGTCCTTCAGTGTGCGTATGGGTGTGTAAGTCTCAAGTTCAACAGCAGAAAAGCTAGACTGAAGTTAATTTGGGAATGTCTACCTTTGACTGCAGCAAAGACATCCAATGAAAAACGAGCTGGCGGCAGAGCCAGCACATAACATTCATGGGGAATGTGGACTGAGGATCAGCCTGAGTTTTATGGCTAGCTTTAAATTATGTGAGCCCACTTGGTTCAGTGGCTCACACTGTTTTCATGTACTGATTAAAAAAAAACATTCCAGCCCCTGCTTTCTCAAGATTTGTACTACTGCACCAGGTGAAAATGTGTTTTTGTCATTTCTGTCAGGGAACGCTCAGTTGAAGCTCATCAGGTAAGTTTGTTGAGTGCCTTTGTACGGCGAGGCCTTCAAAACTTCCTAATTAACACTGATGCGACAGCGAGAGTTCGTGGCACCTCTGCCATCCCACCGTGCAAGGCTGTCACAGGGAAGGGGTGTTGCAATACGGGTGGTAAGTAAGCACCGTGGGGCAGCTCACCCCCGGATGAGGCCTTGCAAGGTTTCATTTAAAAAAAAAAAAAAGAAACAAAAGGAGAGGGAGGAAAACACAACGAGCTGAAGTGCAGTGCTTCGAGGAAGGTGTGAGGTCCTCGGGGATGGAGATGGATCTTCCCTGGTCGATGCAGGCAGGGGGTTTAGTCACAGACCCCAGCTTGGCCCC
>NW_010547418.1:0-15601 GCF_000687285.1 Phaethon lepturus
GGAGCTTGGCGCTGCAGCTCTCGGGCAGGTTAGCAGAGCGCTCAGCGCCTTTCTCGCTCAGGCCCTGGTCCTGCCGGGCTTGTTGCGGGGTGCTCCCCGCAGGACAGATTCCATAAGGAAGTAATAAAAAGGCTTTATCAGGTATCCTTTATTCGTGCGTTTCATCATTAAGATTTTCTTGTAAGAAAGTGTGATTAAATGCTGAACTATAGCAAATGTTCGGCAGAAGCTTCCCTAAAAACAATAAGATCTTAATATACTGAAACTAGATGAGAAATCCTGTCTGCAAGCCAGGCAGGGACGTATAACTTAGAGTGGGATTTTTGAGATGTTTGCACTACCAACTGTCAAATTAACGAGGTTATTTTATAGCTCCTTTGAGGCTTTAACTCTCAAGTGGAAATGCTACTTTGGGAGGGCTTCAGTGGTTGCCACCCATAATTGCCTACTTGACACCTGCTTTGCAACATCTGCTGCTATGGCATCGACAGCTCAGCTGCTTGTGAGGCAGCAGCTGAACCAGCACAATTTCCAGGCTCTTATTCAAGTATATGTGAAGCTCCTGCTTTTAAAATGGTAGTCTGTAACTTATGCTTGTTTAACAGCCACCACAAAGCATCTGAGGCGCGTCGGGATTGGGAAGCGGTGGAAAGCCGGCGACCTGCTGTCAACCAAGCATGCAGAGCTCTGTTCACTGGTCACAAACTTCTGGTCCCTCTGTTACAAGAACTAAAATAAATACACAAAGACCACGACCTGCCAACCAGTAAATTGTGCCTTGTACTTTAAAACGATCTTGTCTATTCTGGCCTTGTCTCTGACTTAGTGATATATGTAGGCATAATCAGTAAGCTTTGTATTTTATAATTTACAGTCATACAATGGTAGAGATTACAGATGTCTCTATGACTTTTTGGCCATTTTTGTCTAATAAATGCAAGATAAAATGTGAGGTAATCTGCAACAGTATGCTTTCAAGGTTTCTACTTCTAAAATCCAAAACACTGAGGTTTATATCACTTTCTAAAAATGCTTGATTTGCCATATTCGTTCATGATGAGGAAGTACTGGTTGATGGCTGGCACATTTCCTTACTGTTTCAGCTTACTCCCCGCAAACTACCCCAAATAAGTATTATCAAGTCAAATTCATGTCAATTATCTTTCCAGTCTTTCCAAATCCAATAATCTTCCTGAGATCACAACATTTACAGACATTTTAAATAATTTGTGGTTATTAACAGAAGGGCCCCAAGTCAGAAGACAGAGGCCCAGTTTAAGGAAAAAAACATCCTTAGTTAGGAAAGGCAGTCTATCATTTATTTACTCTTTTATCTTCTATAAATTCCAATGAAGTAAATGAAATTTTGGTTCATGCTTAAACTTGCACATACGTAAGAATTTATTTTAATCTAAGCATATGTGAATATATGTAAGATTCTATGAATCAAGGTTGAGATTTGCCTCACCGGACTAACTGACAATTGCCAGACTTATACTAGTTGAGTCACTTCCACATTTCTGTATTACATTTCGTTCTGTAGAGGGTTTGACTTTATCACATTTGCTGATGTATTTATTCTACTAATGGCCCATTCACATCAGATAGTCATCTTAGTAGCTCAGTTGCTCGCATTTCTTATACACCTGCACATCCTTGATCTATGCTTTATAACTGGAATCTCATTTGTTCAATGTAAGTCTGCTGATATCATCAGTTCTGGTCAAATGTATATATATCCACACAGCCAGATGCACAGATGGTATAAATCACCTCATCACCACTTAATGTCAATACAACAATACCGATTAACATTTCCGTATGAACTAGACAACATGTACAGAAGTCCTTCATTCCCATTATTTGCCATTTTGAAATAAGCCTATTAGGGTTTTATTATTTTGCTGTTTATAATACAGCAGCTTTCATGATAACCTTCTCTTCTGTTTTAATTATTGTGAAGAACTGCAGAGCAAATACCTGTTCTGGAGACTTCCCTAGTTTCCTCAAAATCTGATTCAAATCAGCTACAGTTGCATAATTTATCTCCAGTCTGGTTCTTCGGAGGGTTATTATAGGACTTCAATTTAAAACAGTTCCTAAATACAACACTTTTTTTTTTTTTTTAATGTGCAATTTTTGGGAGTGTATATGTATGAAGTGAGTATCTCCTTGCTCTGTAGTTTTCTCAGCAAATTGATCTACCTAAGTGGCTATCGCATCCTTATTTTTAGCAGCCTGCCATTGCAGATCTGCACAAAGGCTGATCTTTCTTTTGTAAGAAAGGAATGTGCAAAAGACATCATATTTCAAGGGATCAGCATCTGCGAGTATTGCAGTGACTTTGCAGACACGAGAATAAAATGTCAGGGACTATGGTAATGAGGTATTCAACCAAAATGTTTCAGAAGCGTAAAAAGACTGTCAGTCTTTACCATAGTTACTTCTGAAACAGCTGCATCTTCTCTGTGTGCTGGATTTTGCCATCGTAAATGTGCGAGTGGCCACAGAGCACAACTGCTCGTAACTGTAGGTCGCTGGTTGCTACCTGTTGCATAGTTGGGGCATGCACAAGCATTACACATGTGAATATTTGCATATATACTATGCATATTTGCACTACAATCGTTAATAGTAGTTTTATGATTTCTTTCTCTAGGCAGCTTGTGTTCTAAGTATTTATTCTGCTACAAGGCATTTTAAGTAGAAGAAGGTCTTAGGTACCTTGTTTTGTATGTCATGTTTTGTACGTGTGTGTTTATGTATACGTATATGTATGTAAACACAGGCAAACTCATATGCCTGTTGCAGTTGCAGTCTTGATCAACCATAACTCATAAAAACAAAATACAAATGAAATAGAAGTTAAACAAGATTGTTGCAAGAGGGGTGGAATGAATGGAGCATTGTTTCCCCTTTTTCCTGCATTTCATATTCCTATACCTCCTTGCTTTAGTCACTGCAGTTCCCCTCATGATCCATATAAGCCATCTTTGTTAAGATCCCTCTATATTCCTCACTCTGCTTTTTGGCTTGCTACCTGCTCCAGATTCACTTCATTCTATGAGTGACCAGAGCTACAAGTGTGTTTCTTGCTGAATGGCCTGCCCAGACTTCTCGGCTAGCCAGCCACCACATAGCATCAGTGATAGCTGGATTTCTCTGTGAAAGTGTCTGTAGGGTTGCTGTGATTTACACAGCCATTGTGATTTTTATGTAACATGTAGGAACTGAACACAGAATCATAGAATCATGGAATCTTTGGGTTGGAAGGGACCTTTCAAGGTCCTCTAGTCCAGCCCCCCTGCAGTGAGCAGGGACATCTTCAACTAGATCAGGTTGCTCAGAGCCCCGTCCAACCTGACCTGGAATGTTTCCAGGGATGGGGCATCTACCACCTCTCTGGGCAGCCTGTGCCAGTGGTTCACCACCCTCATTGTCAAAAATTTCTTCCTTGTATCTAGTCTAAATCTGCCGTCTTTTGGTTTAAAACCATTACCCCTTGTCTTATCACTGCAGGCCCTGCTAAAAAGTCTGTCCTCGCCTATCTTATAGGCCCCCTTTAAGTACTGGAAGGCTGCAAGACGGTCTCCCTGGAGCCTTCTCTTCTCCAGGCTCTCCCGAACAACCCCAGCTCTCTCAGCCATCTCTCAACATGCTTGAGGCCCCTATACATTGATAACCCTGGATTAAGTGGGACAGAAGGTGTTAGAAGAGGATTGGCAGACAGACCCCACAACTTTAATTTTCTTTAGAATAGAGGCTTCCAGTCAAGTATTGGATCCTTCAGCCCTGCTGCTGTAGACATATCCTTGCTCACTGGTTGAGAATAAGCAAATCCATTGAAGACTTGTTGCTACTCTCATGTTTAGGGTAGGTTTGAAGGATTATGGCTCACAGTCTTAAATTATGTTAAAATATGTATCTAATCACACACTCTCCTTCCCCCAAACAGGTAGCTAAGAAATACCCTTTAAAAATAGTAGTTAATACTGAATGTGAGAATTACGCTCTGCTGTACCAGTAGTTATGAAATGTGTTCTTGACAATATAAAATGAAAATACTGTAGCAGGTCAAACACTTGTGAATAACAAAGATTCTGCTATTCTGTTGTTCTCTGAACCATAAAAATCCTCATCACTACTCTTCACTACAGTTCTTTAGACATAGCACAAGATATACTTTAGCTTTTATAGGAAAAAGAATCATCTATCAATAATCAACCTAAGCCTTTCAGGGAAAGTATCAATGTAGTTATGCCAACTCATTAACGTGAACTACTTCAGTCTGTGCATCTGCCTAGCTTTTGTTACATTAGAGAAAATACAAAGTTTTCACTTAACTGTGGTAAGTTTTTTCCCTCCACCCTCTCTTTGCCGGACATTGAACTGAAAATAACTGTCTGTGCTTGACACAAAGAAGCTGAATATAAAAAAGAAAATTTAAACAGAAATTGGAACTCTTGAATCATTTTCTAAGGTACTCAAATATCCTTCCTAAAATTATTTCAAGCTGTATGAGGAAAAGATTGGAGATGTAGTCAGAATGATTGCATGTGCTAACCTTATATGATTTAAGAATATTTCCAAGTTTTAAATTTAAAAATTGTATTGTCCTAATCAAAAGACTGTACAAGCATCTCTGTTGTCAGAATCAATTTGTAATTCATTACTTTTGTCCTCCAATTTAATAGTCTTTTATCTACACACATACAAATATAAATGTAAATATAAATATAAATAGGTTCTTTTAAAGACTGCTGTATCTGTCTTAGGGTTAAATTGATTGGAACTTTATTGCACACTATATAAAATCATACTGGGCAATACATTAGAAGATGGGGAAACTCTAATCTACTGGAAGACCCAACAGCATCTAAAATATATAGATCTTGAAAAGCATTTGCAACCATGGTCAGAGAACCAGAACAATTATTTGCCTTTCCTTGTATTACATAATTTAACAAATTGGACCTTTGTTTTGCACTCATATAGCCATTCACCTAAGTGAAATATAAGTGCTGAAATGGTAAGTCAGATGATGTCATTTTGTACTGCGCAATATAAAATGATGATGTGAGGTACAAGAAACAATGAATTGGGGCCTGTAGCTTTTTCTGTACAAAGGTTCCCTTTCCAACTATTTTTAGTTTTTCAGCTACGTTTCTAGCCTTGTCTTTTATTCTGTTTTCACAGACCTTCTTACCTCATAATGGGTTCCATGAAATCCTGAAAGTTCATCCACATGTTAAGAACTCCATGACCAATACCTATATTTAAAAAAATAGGAGGAAAAAAGGGATCTTTGAAGCTAACCCTAAAAGTGATAAGAGAACTCTGGGGAAATACATACTGTGAAACACTCTGTAGTATAATGTAAAAAAAAAGAGAAGCTAATAGTGCATGATTCATATGAATCCAGTTTATAACTTATAAATCAAAATCTGAATGGAAAGATATTAAAACTGCCTCAGTGTTTGAGGCAAAGCTGGTGAGCAGCGTGATCTGACAGGCAGCCAGTAGGCAACATCGGACTGCAGACCAGAAAATAACACTGCCATAAAATATGGAAAATATTTTAAACTTTTCTTGTTACTGGTATTTGTGAAATGAAATTGTTATTCTTACTAAAAGAAGTTTATTTCATAGACAGGTGTGGCTGTAAGCATGAGATCATATAATGATGCTTAAATTTTAGTGTCTCAAGAAAGCACTGAGAAATTTAAGGCATATGAGTTACTGTGGAGTGTAGTTAAAGTGGCTGCTTTTAGATAATTTCCAACTGTGATTTGTAAATAACATTTTTCTTTCCCTTCTTGCTCAGGGGTAATTATGGCTGTATAAGAAATTTAAGAAAGAATAGTTTATCTTTTTGTCATCTAGGGTGCTTGGCAAAGGGAAGCATCTCACTTTAGAGATGGAAAACCTGAGGAATAATGAGATAAAGTCGCTTAACCATGATTGCACAGCAATTCAGTGGCAAGAACAAGAAACAGAACCCAAAAGACCTGGTTATAACATGGTGTTCTTCTTGCTATGAGGATTTCTGAGGTTTTGGAAAAACTTTTGCTGAGCTGACAGAAGAAAGGTAAAACCCCAACATTTTCATAGGATACAAACTGCCCTCTCCTTCTGCCCACTCAAGACAGTTCCATGTCAGGGGAGACAAGACTGAATTTTTCAGATAACCATTCAGCTTCTGGAAGGCTTTTTGTCCCCTGGAAAGTAGAGTTGATAGGACACTCCTGGGCAGGCTGCTATAGTCTGAATTCTGTGGCTCTCTCTGGCTTTCTAACCGGGGAGAAAAAAGATGGTTCTCTTCCTTCTCCCCACCCTGACTTCAGTTCTGTGGTTCCCAGCTCTGAAGATTTTTGTCCTTTATTTTGACTGTTTCCTGTGACAAAATTATTCAGAAAGATTTCACAACCAGCTTTAGAACCCGGTTCATATGGGTCCTAAAGCAGCCCCTTATTCATAAGTTGGTCTGAATAATATTTTGTCTGTTGAGCACCTGGCTTTGTACAGAGCCTGTCACATTTTTCGTATTCTTCCATTGACTATTAGGCCCTAATTTATTTCTTTTTTTTTCCTGGTAAGCTAGGGCATATGGGTCAGCCTCCCATTGTGATAGATACTATACAAAAATATAGGAACGACAGAATTCCTGCCCCAAAGAAATCATTTGTGCCCCACAATTTTGCAACATTTAAATGGGTAGAGCAACATTTGTTTAATAACATCTAGTAGATCTTGTAAGAAGTAAGGAAGGGCCATCCTTCCACTGGTGGTGTTCTTTTGCATGGACACAGGCAAACTATGTGCTATTCTGTTCTGATATTGCTGCAGAGCTCATTAAATCTCCTTTTTTCAAGGAAGGCCTAAGGGCTATTAATTACTCAGTTTTTCCATGTATAAAATGGGCAGAGTGCTACTAATCTGTTGACAAGTCTGCAGGAAGCTGTCCAACTGTTAAATGATAATGAAAATTTAATTTTCTCAGAGATATTGTCATCTCCTCCCTTTTTTTTTCCCCTAAGTAAGTTAGGAAAGCACTTCTCATTACCATGGAGACTAATATTTTATTGCAAAGATTGTAATTGCAAGCAAGTTTCAAGGTTGCAGGCGGATTTTCCAGAAATCAGGTCAATTGATGAAGTACCTGCACTCAGTGTCGGCTGCTGCAGTGCACATCACTTTCATTTCGAGTCTTATTTACATTCCAAGCCCCAGGGCTCGGCTGCCAACAAATCAATTGTGGAATTGTTGGGCTGTGATAGATTCTGCAACAGGATAATAAAGGAAAAATAACTTCACTGAAGGGTAAACTTGCATCTACCCTAGGGTATGTCAGAGTAGAAACGTGTATGCAGGCAGTGACTGCAAAAGAGTTGCTGCCCCACAGGATCAGATGTTGGCTTACCCATAGCAGGTTGTTCTTGTAACCACAGCAAAAGATACATGGCTCAGTGCATCACAGATCAAGGCTTGCCTAATAATAAGCATCTCTTGCAATTATTCAGTTTGATTTACCGAGGAAGAAAAAAAAAGAAAATCTTATTGCCTTTTTTCTTTTGCTTATTTTTTTTACCACATCAAAAAACTAGGTTAATTAATGTCAAAAAAAGACAAAAAGACGAAGAAATGGCTCCAGTCTGCAAGCTGGAAGTAAAAATATTAACAATGCACTCCAGTCTCACTCCCTGAGGCAAATATATGGAGAGCTTTCAGCAAGTTTGTCTCTTTGAACTTTCTGTAGAAACCTTCAGGCAGAATCCAAAGATGTAAGATATTTCTTGACTGCATCTTGGTGGAAGGACATTTCCACTATTGTTTCTTACTTTTGTATTTTTTCCCTTCCAAGCAAGTCAGAAACTTCAAGAAATTCTTCCACAGATGCAGTGGCGTGCATGCTAGGAAATGATCTAACGTAGTCCAGGCATTGGTTATTTTTAATAAAAATATCTGTGGCTTTAAAGAACCCTTGACAACCAGCATACATTTGGAGCATTTATATGTTTTTTCAGTATCTGCTTGAGGACTCAGTTCTGAAAAGTGCCAAGTGCTCTTGGGTATGTTGACTTCAAGCGGCAGTAATTGTATAAAAGTGGATCAACACTTTGGTGAAGAAGATCGGAACCAGGCAGAACTGTAGCCTTAGCTAGTGTCTCCAGACATTCACATTATCTTCTAGATCTTCAGTTTCCAAATGCAATTGGAAACCATTTTGCGAGATATCAACTGTCTCTGAACAATTGTTTGCTGTGTTTCGCAGGATCAAGCCTTGGTAATGCCATGTCCCTGACCTCAAATGCCAACAGCCTGGTGTGTCACAAGGATGCAATCCTATACTCACTTGACTAAATAATCTCTTGGTACAACACTATAGAGAGATGTCAGAAAGTATGCTTGTGTAGCTTTAATGAACAAACATTTCTGAAGAAGCAAATGAAACCAAAAGAAGAAGTTTTTTGTTCCTACAAGTCTATCATGGTGCTCACTAACAACAGAAATAAATGCAAAGAGCGTAATATAAGACCACTAAACCCATTTGATGCAAAATGAGAAGGCAGGGGCTTAGCTGTATTAGTACTCTTAAATTCTAGATTTCATGAGAACTCATACTGGAACTCCATATGCTGAAAATGTATTTTAAAATATGTTATTTTATTTGTGTGTTTTAGTAGCATATCACGTTGGCTGAAATACTGTGCAGTAGTCAACAAATGGTATACTGAAACATGAATAAGAGCTGTATCTCCTGTATTTAGCAGAATGAAAGAGAAAGGAAAAAGTAGAAGATAAGTACAAAAAAATTAAGACCCAAGGCAATAATTATAACAGGCAATACTTCCAATTATATTGTCCCAGAAAGTTCTATAAAATGAATTTTTAAACATTTGCTTTTGTGCGTTGTGGTCCGCTAAATATGTGGCAAAAGATTAATAGCTGTTGACTGCAATAATAACAAAATTTTTTTGTGCAACTCACTTGTGCTCATGCCATTGATTTTATAATTCCTTCCGGAACCATTATTTTATGTTTAGGTTCAGCAAGTCTCATTCTGGAATGGTGCATCATAATCTGTATCAAATCCTTTAAGTAGTAAGGTAAAGCTGGTTCATAGATGCTAAGATTTGTTTTAAGTATTTATCCATCTTGGAAATTAAATCAAGCAACTTTGAGAAAGAATTTCTAAAATAATTTTTAAAAGGCTTCAGGCTTCTGCTGATAGAAGAAGATATGGTAGATAGAAATGGATTGTTAAGACTGTGTAAGGTCAAAACGTACTGATACAGTTATAGCAGTGGCTTCCCATGCTGTTGTACACTCAATGGTTTTGGAAAAGGGATTTCAGGTTCTTGAGCAGTGAATCTGGCACCACTGATGTGCGCTACCTTCACACATCATGGCATCCATCTTAAAGCCAGGAGATGAGCAATAAACTCCCTAGTGTCAGCTTGATTTTTATCAGTGCAGCATTACCTCTTCCTGATTATGGTCTTGATTGATTGCCTAATGAGGAAAGAAGAAGGAACATATGGGGAAGATGGGAGGTTTTCCCAAGGGCTAACTTCTTTCTTGCTCTAAATTCCCCTGTGTGGCTCCACTGACTATAAGTGGTATTGTTCCTACCGATGATACAATGCCATAGATGTGACAACATGCTGAAAAGATTTTAAGCTTCTTCATTGCAAGAGAGCGGAAGTTTTCCGGCTCTCAGAACTCAACGTCTATTACACAATCGACTGTGATTTGAAAGGATAAATTTTGTATTTTGACCCAGCTGAAGGTCTTCTGCAGTAGGGATAGTGCTTATTGGTGTAACAGGAGAACAGGATTGTGGCTGGATAGCAGAGCAAAACAGTTGCACAGTAAGTGTATTCTTAAGACTGCATCCATTTTTTCTTCTGTCTTGTTAAGCTTTCAGTGTAGTAGAAGTCCAGAAGGGCTGTGGGGGAACTTATACTCAAATGTATGAAAAGCCAGAGAGTAGTTTTGCTTGACTGAGGTGGGAAGTAGCTTTGAATGAGGCATCATGACTTGTTTTTTCTTTGTATATGCATATACATATGCATCTACATCTACATATGCATATGTTTGGTCCATATGCAATATATTTTGTTATAAAAGTAAAAGGCAAAGCTGAGGCAAGCCCTGCTCCATCTAAAAGCAGTGCATACATTCCTATGGATTTTCAGTGGGATGAGGTTTTCAAAGACAGTTTTGATAAACTAAATACAGAGCAAAGACTTGTCATATTTGACTTTTAGCAGTATACTAGTGATGAAACATGTAGCAGATATATACATTATTGAACCAGCTAGCAGTGAAGCTATTTTTGATAAGTACATTTAAGTATGGCACATATGCAAAGTATTTCTGTGGCTTCTCCCAAAAGATAACCCAGTAATTTATCGGGATAAACAAAATGTCCAGCCACCCACTAGATGGTGGCAAGGAGCATAGTTAGGTAAAATTGTATTTACAGCAGTACTATGTTTTTAGCAGCAGAAACAGATTAATCTGCCACCAGGTTCTCCCCCGTAAGTAGATGTTAAAGCTAATCCTGATGAACAGTAGGAAAGTCTTGGTAGTGGTGGTCTAGGATGATAGACTTGCCCAGTTAGCCATGATGTAGAGAAGCAAGCAAAGGAATAGTTGGGGTCTGTATGGGGATGCTGAATGGTACAAACGGTGCTACAGTTGAGATACCTCAGCAACAAAAATATTTCCCAGTGATAGCTGTGTTATAGAGCTGCAAAAGTGCACTGATATCTTCAGAAAAACAGAGCACACAGGGCAGTAAATGTCTGTTGTTCCTAAGACAGAAGAGTGATCCTGGTGAGTTAGAATACCAAAACAAAAGCTATGCAACAGCTGAAGTGCCTGCCTGTGTCTTCCCTCTCACTGACCTGTGCTGCATTTCTGTAGTTCTCTTCAGGTGAGGGCCCCCACAGGTACACAGTCAAACCCGTCAGCAATGAATCCAGACTAACTCTTTGCCAGAAGGTATTATGCATAGCGTATCTGGATTCCTGTTGTTACCATAGGGGTGGTGAGATTAAGGGAAGCAGTAAGCGGGAAACAATCTGTAGCTGACTTCTGAAAAAGTAATGCTGAACACAGAAGGCACCTTTACCATCTACATGCCCTGTTATGAAAACAAGACAGCTACACAAAAGGTTTCTGGTGTTCTGTGTATGTTATACATATATCTGCTGCAAAGAGATAGTTTGTATACATTGCTGATGGGTTTGATTGCCTGTTGGTGAACACAGCTACAGAAGTGCTGAGGGATCAGCAGAATTTAACAGCATAATTTTCCTTGCATTTAGAAATAGAACAGGGCCCCCGCCCCAGGATGGTACGTGGATCATAAATAACAAAACAGCATACAAAAAGTTCCCGAGAGACAGAGTATCTGCTGTTGCATTTGGTGAGGATTGGCTGCTGCAACCACTAACAGAGGCTGAATATAAGGAGTCAGTCTCACATTGTTTAAGGAAAAGGACATGCGTTGCTGGAAGATTTTTTTGCTATGGTCTACAGGAAAAATAAAATATACGGTAAATGAATACAAGGAAATATGTTGTCATGAAAGTACTTTGCCTTAACCCTAAACAAAATGTTTGCTGAGGATTCCCAGGTTTTAATTCAATAGAAATGACTACAGCAAACTTTTAGGTGTTTTTATAGACATGTAAAATTTCCTCATCACTCCAAGAAATCTGGAAAAGCAATCTGTCTGTGAATGGTGCTTTCTCACTATCAAATGATTAATCAAGTAGGTGAGTTTAATCTTAAAAGAAGGGGAAGCACATTGGAGAGAGAAAGAAAAATATGAGACCATGTAACAAGGAGGGGAGAGTTCTTCTAATGACATTTTAGATATCTACAATGCAGTCTGAGTCCTCATTTCTCCAGTGACCATCCAGAAAAGCTGGATACTACCCTCCTATCACTCATGCAAAATATTTTGTCAGAGGATCATAAGAGTAGTTTGGGTTTGAAGGGACCTTTAAAGGTCCTTTAGTCCAACCCCCTGCAGTGAGCAGGGACATCTTCAACTAGATCAGGTTGCTCAGAGCCCCGTCCAACCTGACCTGGAATGTTTCGGGGATGGGGCATCTACTATCTCTCTGGGCAGCCTGTGCCAGCGTTTCACCACACTCATTGTCAAAAATTTCTTCCTATGTATAGTTGAAATCTACCCTCTTTTAATTTGAAACCATTACCCCTTGTCCTGTTGCTACAGGCCCTGCTAAAAAGTCTGTCCCCATCTTTCTTAGAAGCCCCCTTTAAGTACTGGCAGGCTGCAATAAGGTCTCCCCAGAGCCTTCTCTTCTCCAGGCTGAACAACCCCAACTCTCTCAGCCTGTCCTCACAGGAGAGGTGTTCCATCCCTCTGACCATTTTTGTGGCCCTCCTCTGGACCCTCTCCAACAGGTCCATGTCTTTCTTGTGCTTGAGGGCTCCAGAGCTGGACACAGGACTCCAGGTGGGGTCTCAGCGTCAAATAGCACTGGTCCGAATACAGATTCCTGAAGGATACCACTTGCCACTGATCTCCATCTGGACACTGAGCCATTGACCACTACCCTCTGGATGGGGGCATCCAACCAATTCCTCATCCACAATTTTGGCACAAGTGGAGCTAAGCATCTGTGATTTCACCACCTATCTCATCATAGGATACCAGGCAGAGCACTGTCCTGTTTTTCTCAATCCTTTGTTGAAAGCTGTACCTTTAATCTGGGTGATAGCTCATCCCTGTGTCATTGCACATCCTGAACTTCTCACTAGTGTAGACACTCCACATTTACCCCAGATTTACAGTATGGCTCTTTTTACTAGAAAACCCTTCCAATATTACACAATAGCTGCCATGTAAATTTAAGTCTGGTATGGTTTGTCTGCTTAATGATTTCTTCCATTCAACTACCTTGCTACACAACAGATGCTAATGGAGTGCCCCTGTCTTCTGCTTCAGGCCTTATAGCACAAAGCTTACCCAGAAATAACCAAGTTTGATTTTTAAAAATACATATTTTTCTTTGTATAGTTTGTAAACCACCAATGGTAAACAGAGCAAGTAAATAAAAGGCTCTATAGATTGCCTGTCTGGAACACCTTATGTTCAAAGCTCTTGTGAAGTTTTTCCTAGCACACAATTCATGTACATTGAGAAACACTGACACCTGCAGTCACACGTAATTAAGTCAAACAAAAACATCTATAGGATGATGAAGAATGAATTAGGAAGGTCTCTGCTTCAATCAGAAAGGCTGGTTAAAGTCACAAAGGCTATAACTAGTTCTCAATTCCACTCTGCATTAACAGGAATCCACAAAATTGTTGTCTAGGCCCTTTATCGTGCTCTAAATTAAAGAGTAAGCCCCTCATCAAAAAAAAAAAAAGAAAAAGAAAAAAGAGAAACAGTAAAGAACAAGTGCTTGTTTGTTCTTATCAGCAAAAGAAATGCTATTCTGACAGTGCTGCCCACCAGACTGAGTGAACAAGGACCATGCTGGACTTTCATCTAGATTGTCTTCTGAATGAGCCTTCACACACATTTATGTTGCTGCCTCTCAAGCATATAGCATGATGCTAAGCAAGTCACATTGCTAATTATTGTTAAATTTACAGAAGGGAGTAAGCTGTAAATTTGCTGTTGCCCTCCTTTAAGTTTAGGTCTGATTTAGATCTAAAGCTCTGGGTGACAATAATTTATTCCTACACAACTCCTAAAAAGGCTAAGGATTTTCTCTCTGCAGTGGGAACATTGCCGAGGCATAACATTTCCAACAGCCATTCATTTCCAGACCACGACCAAGGATGTCTACATGATGTGCTGAGGGTGAATCAGTAGCTTGAGGGCAAACCGTCAAGACTAAATTTGTGAGTTGTTGCAGACCAGTGTGTCAGTGTGAACTCAGCGGCACATACCCTGCAGATCATTCAGAAGCCTACATTTTCTCTCATATATGCTTGATCAGCATACCTGGGGGCACATGGACAAGAGCACCAGGAAGCTATTGTGTATAGAGGAAATGGATGGGAGGCAGAACATACCATGCTCACAAGTGTTGTTTTTATGCAGCATTATAGAAAAAACTGTTGTTTTGTTTAACTACCACAAAAACTCTTTTTTTGACAGCTGCCTGATATTCCTGTCATGCCTGTTCTAAAGCTCCATAGAGTTTCCTGGTTATCGACAGGCTATGTAGAGTGAGTGCCTCTTTTAATATGCCTTACCTTTGGCAAAGATTGCACCCCTTTAGGAAGTTCCCGCTTAAAAATGTTATCCTATTTGTCTCAGAATTTACAATTTCTCAAGGCAAGTGATGTCACTATGGAAATGATGGTACCTTTTCAGCTTGGTAGAATTGCAAAATCTTGCAGTGCACGAAGTGTCCTGTTCATTCCTTCTCCTCTCTGCTGGAACTGCTCCTGAAGATGTGGAGTAGAGTTTTGAATAGGATTTATATCAGCTCTTCTAGGAAGACCATCCGATGACAGACAGTGGTAAATTTACATCACTTGAAGTGGGGTTCATGTAACTGAACACACACTGCTTTTTATCTACATCTGAACTACTCGTTCCGGGCTTCTTTATAGTCAACAGGAAGAAAAAGAGACATCCCTACATCCCTACAAAAAGAGACATTGCATTCCCCTTACTACAAGAAGAACGTTGAGGTGCTAGAGTGTGTCCAAAGAAGGGCAACGAAGCTGGTGAGGGGTCTGGAGAACAAGTCTTGTGAGGAGTGGCTGAGGAACTGGGGTTGTTCAGTCTGGAGAAGAGGAGGCTGAGGGGAGACCTCATTGTTCTCTACAACTACCTGAAAGGGGGTTGTGGAGAGGTGGGTGTTGGTCTCTTCTCCCAAGTGACTAGTGATAGGACAAGAGGACATGGCCTCAAATTGTGTCAGGGGAGGTTTAGATTGGATATTAGGAAAAATTTCTTTCCTGAGAGAGTGGTCAAGCATTGGCACAGGCTGCCCAGGGAGGTGGTGGAGTCACCATCACTGGAAGTGTTCAAAAAACGTGTAGATGTGGCACTTCAGGACATGGTTTAGTGGGCATGGTGGTGTTGGGTTCATGGTTGGACCTGATGATCTTAAAGGTCTTTTCCAACCTTAATGATTCTGTGTTTCTAAATCCCCAGACTTATTTTAGAGATTTGCATTAATAGGAGCTGAATCTTAATCTAACAAAGTCTGTCTCCTGTGACACTAGAAACTGTGTCTGTTCTCAGGCCTGCGATCCTCCCAAAGAGTGTTCCAGGAGCCAGCTGCTGACAAAAGCCTCTCAATGTAACAGATTTTTTATTTTTTACTGAAAATATTAAATATAATACAATAAGCATATAAAGAATAATGCAATACAGATAGTATATTAAGAATTCATATCTTCAATAATATGAAATGCATTAATGAATTATGACAATAATAACTGAAAAAAAACAAATTAAAAGGAGAGAATAAAAGTTTGAATTAAAAATGTACATTTTACCCAGCATATATGAGTGGTATCCCTCAGGAGTCCATCTTGGCACCAGTACTGTTGAATATCTTTATCAATGACATAGTGGGATTGA